>NC_062281.1:26679628-26982658 GCF_902655055.1 Lutra lutra
TCCCTGTCTCAACCCCATGCCCTTGCTTACATGTATGTAGCCCCTTTCCTCCACGTTTAACCCTTAGACTAACACAATACCTACTCATTCCACTGTGCTCTGCACCCAGGAAAGATTAGTTCATCCCATTCTAATAATTTCAGTTGAGATTTTTTCTCCTTGGAAGGTTGTTAAATACAGTTCTCTACCTCATTATAAGAAATTATGCATTAGTTTAAAAAAATGAATAAGGAGAAAGATGGAGTTTTTGACATATCTTTTCAAGCTATTCTCTGAGTTGCATATCTACTTTATAAATGCCAGCTTCTGTATTTGCCAGTAATAAACCAGCCACCAAATCCCAAAAGAACTTGAAAAAGATACCATGCCATGAGACTTAGAATAAAACAAGAAAGTTCTCTTTCTAGATGTCAAGAAGTGAGTGCTAAGTCATCTAGAGTTTTCTGTTTTAGAAAGCAAGACAGTTGGACATAAATTAAATCTCCTATCTTTGTTGCAGTCATAGAAAGAAACTGTTCCTGGGTATGAGGATTTATTATTCATTGGTGAATGTCACATTTTTAAAGCTACTGAACTCAACTCTTATAGACTGAAAGATGAGAAGGATTTATTTACAGACCAAAAATGAGAGTTGGGTTAAAATGTATTCAATATTTTTTTATAAGTACATACCATTTACTTTTAAAAACCTAATGTTTCTTAATACTTTAAAATTATGATTATTTAACTATTTATGGAAAAATAAGTTAAACATTCTAAAAATTGTATGCTTTATTAAATTTCATTTTATTAATTATACAACTCAGACTCATTTTAGTCTCTCTTCCTGGTTTCTCCTCACCTCAATGATCTCTGTATTTTCCAGAGCTAGGACTTGAATATTTTCCCCCTCTCTATTTCCACTCATTCTATGGGTAACTGTCACCCAGTCTCTAACATTAAATAACATCTGTGTGATGATGTCTCTCAAATTTACATCACCAGTCTAGTTCCTTGCCCTGAAGTCCAGAGTCTTACATTTAACTTCCTACTCAACATCTCCCCATAGATGTTTAATAAGCATCTGAAACCTAACCTGTCCAAAACTGATCTGCTCTCCCTCTGTCACTCCAAACTTGATACTGTCACAGACTTTCACCATCATCATTAATAGCACTCCATTCTTCCAGTAATTCAGACCAAAACTCTTAGAGTAATTTCTGATTCCTTTCTTTCTGTTATAACCATACACAGTCCATCAGGAAAAAACATGTTAGTTCTACCTTTGAAATATATTCAGAACTCATCTAGTTCTTACTTCCTCCACTGCTGACATCCTGGTCCCAGCAACCATCCTCTCTGGCCCAAATTACTGCAAAAGCCACCTAACTGGTCTCACTGTTTCTGCCCTTGTCCCTATTCAGTTCTGTAGAAATAATTTGTTGTCCCAGTCACCTGTGCCCATTGATTAATATCTTCTTAGTCATTTCTCCACTGAGACTCAGAAGGGTTCTGATACATGTACACTATCTGTATCTCTCCTTATTTTTACCTGAGTTTTTTCTCTCTGCTATAGCTAGCAATGCCCTCTTTGATCTAAAGCAATCCCTTCAACAAAAATGGAAATAGAATATTGGCCTTCTGGATTACATGGTCATGTTCTTGAATATAATTAAGATATAATACATTCATTGGACTGCTTTATAGATAAAGAGGATTACATTTAATGAAATACACTGGAAGAGTCAGATGAATGCTATTGGCTCAAAGCTGTTGATTTAATTAAGACACTAAGTTAAGACTAACTGAAAGAGAAGTTCCCCTTCCTTGTGGAGACTCATAATATCCAATAATATTATAACTGTAACTTCCTGGGCTGACATGAAAAACTTTGGGAGCAAAATGACTGACAAAGTATAGAGGAAAATTTTCTTATAGCTTTGGTATTGGTAACTTAGATACCCAGCTAAGGAGAAAAAAGTCTCAATAACCAATCTATAAAATAATAACAATATTAAATTGAAGTCCAGATACCCCTTTCATGGCTAATTGTGTTCTAACTAATCTAACTAATCTCTCTCAATCATAATCTCAGGCACCCCACCTCCAATTTATATAAGCAGCAAAAAGAAAGGGAAATCAAGATCTAGATCTATCTACCTATCATCTATCATCTACTTACCTGTTAATCTATCTGAAACCATTGAAGTCAAAGTTGCTCAGTTTTTCATTTATCTCCCTATAGGAAGGAGGATACTAGTCTTTTTCTCTGCAAGCCAACCTGAGGGGGAGGGCTTCAGAAGAATCCCTCAAAGAAAATGGAGTTGTCTGGCAGAAAGAGGAATGAGAATCCCCAGGTAGATATTTGATTATACAGTGTAGTAGTTGCTGATCTGTCTTCTGTGCTGATTGAGCAAGAGGAAGAAAATCGGTGAAAATTGACAGATTGAAAAGAAGGAGAGCTGTCTAATTCAAACAATTTGGCAAGTCAGTGATGTGAATTTCCTATGCATCAAATGAATACCAAAGAAGGTACCTGAGCTTGACCACCAAGTGAAGGAAAGCCAACAACCTGAGACCATAGGGTATACTTCCAGGGGTGGGAGTAAGGAGGTGACTGGAAAAGGTTGAGTTTCTCCTATATCAGGGAATTATGCAGTGAGAAGTCACCCTTAACCTGCTCTTGGGCTTTCCAAAAGACTCATTTATTATCATGGAGAACAAACATTTTCCATATCCAACAAATGGAAAGCATTAGGGAAGAGTCAGGGGTAATGAGGGATACAGCAATATCCAGGAAAGGACTGACAACACAATCCGTCCCATCCCAGCCCTAAAAGACCACAGTCAAGAAGACATAAAAGAAAGAAGAAGGAGATAAGGTGGGGGGAGACTATTCTAAATACTGAAGTGAATAGAGGAATGAATCAGCAAGTACAAGTCCTCCATCAGCACACTCCTCCCCATTCTCCAAGCCTCTCCAGCGAATGCTCAAGGAGGTACCTTGGGTGGATGTTTGGAGAGAATAAGATAAAAATTTAGTTTTGGACTGGACCAAGTTTTTTTAGTCCTGAAAGTGATGAGAAGATTAGAGGATCTGTTAAACATTTATTTAAGGAGATGGAGATTTGGCAGTGCAGTTTTGAAGGCAATCATTGGAAGGAAGGAAAGAAGGAAGGAAGGAAGGAAGGAAGGAAGGAAGGAAGGAAGGAAGGGAAGGAAGGAAGGAAAGGAAGGGGGAAGGTAAGAAGAAGGAATGAAGGAAGAGAGGTAGGGAGGGAGGGAAGGAAAGAAAAAAGGAAGGGAGGAAGGAAGGCAGGTAGGCAGGTGGGCAGGAATAAAAGAAGGAAATGATAAAAAGAAACCCATTTCTGTTTTTGTTCCATCAATTTCAGAATGTACATAAAATGTGTACTTAAGCAAGAATTTCTTTGCCCTCAGCAGAGAACTCTCTGCATAACCATGGCTAATTCTTTTTCCTACCTCTCTAATGGGATATCTGAGAAAATTCCTTGAGTGAATGGGATAGGACTGAAGTCCCTGGAGAACTCCTTGGAGACAAGGCTGGATCAACATGCCTGATGAACTTTCCCTTTGAGGATAAGGGGTTTTCTCTTGAACTCAGTTAGCCTCAAAGGATTGGAAACCCTTCTCATTCACAGACATTGCATTCTCTTTGGAGGCAGTTCTTCTGAGGGAGCGATTAAAGTAACAGTCTGATGCATAGATCAGAATTTATTTGTGGTTCTCATTGAGAAAATGTGTATGCATCTAAAAATAGACCCCATGTTTATGTAGTATTAAATTCCATTCTCCTGGAGGGCTACCATAGGGAAACTGATACAGTAGCAATCTGCCGGGTTTTGCTCCCACTCTCTGCAGAGCTGAGTCTGAGAGAAGGGATGAAGAGGTTATGGAGATGAAAGATGGCGCAGAGCTGTGATCATTTCTCTGTAACCCTGGCCCTTTAATTTGTGTGTTTCTGGCTTCCTCTTTTTATCCTAGATTCAGATCTGACACATTTCTCATAATTTTCTTTGAAAAATCATCCAGTGTGCTGAGGTTAAAGAGAGTCTGTGATTACTTACCACACCTATCCATAAAGCAAGTTCAAAAAAGAGGGACAAGGATAGAACCCTCCTTGTTTGAAAATCCCTGAGATATCTGGATTTTATCATGCTCAGCTCCCCAGAAAGGCTATCTATCAGACGAAATGTTAGAATGCTCACTTTTTAAATTCACTTACAGCCAAACCCCTGAGATCAAACTCAGCTCTTCCCATCCCCAACTCCCCTCTGAGCACCTAACTGCCACTTCTCAGATGAAAGAGCATCTCCCACTGTGGAACACTAGAATTCCATAGCATTTTTATTCAAGGGAATTTTATCTGAATACAGTCTGAAGCACTTTTGACTCTTTCATACAGGTCTTAAAACATACTGGGTATTTTGAATTTGTCCCTTCTACTTAAAGTAACACAGAAATGAGTCAGCACTCCAACGCAAATTATTTATAACAGACTTTCTTCAGACCTTAGAAAAATAAAAATAGATAAATGAACTATGTCTACTTTATATTTATCAGGTATGTCCTCTTTTTATTGTTAAAAATGGGGAGGGGTGAGTGGTTTAAAGACAACAATCTGTATTTCACTAACAGATGCAAATCATGTCTTTATCTCAGGAACCTGAGATATTATCCAGGAGAATCTTGAAGCTACAGACCAGCCATATCTTAGGTTTTGTCAGTGTGGTCTATGGGCTAACAGCAGCAAAATGGCCTGTGAGGTCAGGGTGGGTGAGGGTTTGTTAACAGTGCAGCTTTCTGGATCCCACCTTATAACTACTAGAAGTGCATTCTGGAAATCTGCATTTTAGCAAGTTCCCAGATGCTCACTTAGGTTTAAAAGTCTTCAAAAGCAGTTATGATTGCATAAAACCAAAAAGTCCTCTCCTTCCTCCACAAACTATAAGCTTCCAAAACAAAGAACTACTTGACTTTCCCTCCTACTCGTTCGTGTTTCTCACTTCCTGTCTCTGCTCTCTGTCCAACTCCTCTTATCTTCTATTCATTTTTTTTTTAATTTAAATTTACTTCTGACAAAATCACCTCCAAGAACTCCTTCCTAATGTCTCTAGGATGTTACCTGTGATTGCCCTGTGTTTCCAGACAGCCTACCAAGCTCAAGCATGTACTTGTTCTGCATGTTAGCTATGCCTATCTTCTGTGTAGAGTGTGTGTCTCTTGAGGGCAGAAAAAATGTCATATAGGTTTATTTTTTTAATTTCAGGACCTAGCAGAGTATCTTATATATAGCAGAAACTATATATGAGATGGATTAACAGAAGGAAATAAAACAAAGTTTTATTATATGCTCAAGAAGGCCCTAAAGAGGGGCACCTGGGTGGCTCAGTGGGTTAAAGCCTCTGCCTTCAGCTCAGGTCATGATCTCAGGGTCCTGGGATCGAGCCCCGCATTGGGCTCTCTGCTCAGTGGGGAGCCTGCTTCCTCCTCTCTCTCTCTCTCTCTCTCTGCCTGCCTCTCTGCCTGCTTGTGATCTCTGTCAAATGAATAAATAAAATCTTTAATAAAAAAAAAAAGAAGGCCCTAAAGAAATGAGCAAGACAGATTATGTACTTTTTATGCAAAGATTCTTTGAGGAAATGACAGAACAAAGAAAAGCTTGGGAGCTTCAATTGGTATGAAATTCTAACCAGATTTTAGACCACAATAGTAAATCAGCAAATGAAATAACAAGGGTTTTTTACTCAGCCTCCTTGGCTCTGAATTTCCCATCTCTGGTGTTAAGGATATCTCTCTACCTCCTGGTACAGGAAAGGTACCTTTCATGTGAGAGATTTATTTCCTGCTTTCAAGGGGACAGAGAAGGATCTGGATTCCCTTTTTGTACAGGTTTTCTCTTAAGTAACATTTATTTAAAATAATCAATATGCAAAGTGGTCCATCTTGGGGAGGCTGGCCTTGGCCCCACCTATGCAAATTATTTAAATTCTCTACACATTGATGTTCTTATCTATAATAATAGTATGAAAGTGGCTGGATTTTTTTTTTTTGGAGCATTATATAAAATAATCCAAGTGACTTTTCACATAGTTCCTGGCACATAGGAAATATTCAAAAAATGTTAATTGGTTAAAGTAATACAAATACCACATAGACACATACCTGACACACAATTGTTTACTGCATGACTGACATACAAATGAGTAAATGATGAATAAGTGAATGAATGAATGAATGAATGGGATTTTGAAAGTACTTGTCTGGTCTTGATCTTCTTTCTGTTTTGTATATATTCCAGTTTCTCTTATTCAGGCAAGCTTAGTTATTGTTTTTTACAGAACTCTGTTAAACTGTGTCGCCTTTATACCTGGAGGTACAAAATGTTATTTTAGTTGTTAAATGTTTAAGTATTTATTACATTTTAATAGCTGCATATTTATTTTTAGGCATTTGGGGAAAAATATAAGTCATACATAAGCACTATGATTTCACAGACATTTTTATTTAGAGTAAGTTTAAAAAAGTCATTGAAGTTAAAATATAAGTGAATCTATTTAAGAAAATTATTAATTTAAGAAGTAGATGGATATGACAAAGTTGTAAGGTTTAAGCCACTAACTTTTTATTCCTTTTACAGTTAAATTTCTCTTTATAAATTCAAACATTTGCTACTAATATTATTATTAGTGTTGAAGTTTTAGAATATAAATGAGGTTCAGTGGGGTGAGGTTTGGAGCCCATGACCAAGAAAGAATTCTTGAGACATCTTTGGTGCAAAATGGTGGTTTATTAAAGCACAGGGACAGGACCCATGGGCAGAAAGAGATGCTGCATTGGGCTTGTGAGGGCCAGCGGGTTATATACTGTGAGGTTAGGGGAGGTAAGGAAAAAGGGAGGTTTCAAAAAGAACTTTCATATGCTGAAGAGGACCTACAAGATCCCTGACGCCTTGAGGCCTTGCCATTATCAGGTTAAGATTGTTTATCCCCTCTAGCAAGGTATTAACATAAGATGGGAGATTCCTGGAAGAATGTCACACCTGTCCCACTCAGGAGTGAAGGGGTGGTGGGAGATTGTAGGGTGTCAGCTTCTGCTTTGGCCTCAGCTTGCCTTCTGTCCCAGTCAGTAGTTCTTTGTTCAAAAGCTCATGCTCTTTCTCTGTCTTTTTCCTATATTCTATACTGCTTTCTGCTTTGGGCAGATTTCTACATCTCTTTTCTCTACATTTGACCTCGCCTTATTTTTTTCTTGCATTTTGGCCACTCCATACTCTGCTGCTGTTGCTACACTATGGCTTGTCCCTGTGCACAATTCCCTGCCATGTGCCTCCTAGTCACTGTGACCACGAGGCTTTTCCCAACTGACCTCCACTGGCCATCTGTCTCTTCTCTTAGGTTTCGCACCCTGTTGGGGAGTCTGTTCCCATACTTTTGGAATGATAAATTTGGACAGTTTCAACCCTATATGAGAGAGAAAGAAGCTGCTTCAGAATATGTTATAAGTAGGGTCACCTTCAGGGAAGTCCTTTCAGAGAACAATCAGTAACCACATTTTTATGTTCTCCTTTGTTCTAAGGGCCCCTCCTAACTGCCTCCCTCACACTTCAGATGGAGGAACCAACTAAAATGCTTCTGGGTACTTTACTTTTTAATCCTTTATGGTCTGTTACTCAGTTGTTAATTTTATGACTGATTACCTCTTTTAATGATAATTAGACTGAAGTGCACAAATACTTGTCTAAAACAATATGAGTCCATGACATATTAAGGATTTCTGTCAGAGATTTTCCATATTTCCAGGACCTTCTCTAAGATACTTTACTCTCTCTTTTAAAATATGGTAATTTAAGTGGCTATTATGCACATAATTTTATTTTTGAAATACATAATAACCCTACAGGAAACCTAATTATGAGTCATTGTAACAAAGAGGAGTAAATAATCCACATGAAAATGGTCTCCTTTGAAAGCTTTTTAGGAAAGAAAATTAAATTCTACGAAGGAAGAAAATCTAATTTTATATGACAGACTTTTTTGGTTTTTTTTGCATGCAAATAACAAATTTTGGCAATTTCACATAAAAATATTTTTCTTAACTGGATATTTGTAGTAATGTGTGATTCCTAGGCCAATTTATAAATATTTCCTATTCTATTTGGGTTATATCAAATTATTTAAAAAAATGCCAATGAGTAAAAATAGTGTCTGGAGCAATAGCTTTTAAAAATTTTGCAAGGTAAAACAGAAAGAAACAAGTAATCAACACAGAATATAAACACATGGGATAAAGTTTAAATGGAGTGATTTAGAGAAAATAAAAATATAACAGGAAATCATCAGGAATGGTCTCTATTATGTTGGAAAGTTAATACAGTATCTATTTGATCTTTTTCTTTTTTCTTTCCTGAATAATTTTCAGTAATTAAATACTCTTTGCTCCATTTTTGTTTTCCATGTGTACTTCCTGAAGGTACAGAGTAGGCTAAGGTAGCTGGGCTGCAGAGTCAAGTAGGTAAGTTCAGAGTCTACGCTAGAATTGAAACTAGATTATGCAGGACCTTATTAGTCAACACAGAAAGAAGCCATTGAAGGGTATGGTCTAATTTGTGGTTGGGAAAAAAAAGTACTCTGGCTATAGCATGAAGGATAGTTAGTGTGGATGAAAAGACCAGTTAAAAGGGTCAGTTAGTGGGTCACCTGGGTGACTCAGTCAATGAAGCATCTGCCTTCAGCTCAGGTCATGATCTCAGGGTCCTAGAATCGAGTCTTACATCAGGTCCTCTACTCAGTGGGAGTCAGCTTCTCCCTCTCATTCTCCCTCTCTCCCCCTACCTTCAAATAAATAAACAAAATCTTAAAAAGAATAAAATGAAAAAAGGAAAGATGAGTTAGGAAGGTTTGTTGGAAGGATGAGATGATGATATAATTTAAACTAAGATGGTGGCTATAGAGATAGAGAAACAAGAGTGAGCTTGAGGATGGCCTGGATATGGGAGTACATGAAAAAGATTATGGAAATATGAAAGATGCTTACCTCTAGCTTCCTGGCTTATGTAACTCCATGGATGGTGATTTCATTTACCAATACTGGGAAATAATGGGAGAAGACCTGTTTTGAGGTCCTGTTTTGTAAAAAATAACTTGAAAATACTTTTAAAATTTAGTAAGCCTTGTGAGCTTTGGGGAATTGCTCTTCTCTGGACTTGGTTTATTCATCTCCAAAATGAGGTGTTTACATCAAAAGACCTAATCAGTACCTACTGGAATTACAATATTGTCATTATGATTTCAATTGTGTGTATATTTAGAGAAAAGCAGAAAATTATATACTGGAAGCGATAAGCTGAAGATTTGAATCTAATGTTAAAGGAAAAGGGATCAAAATAGATGTCTAGGAAAGGGAATGGTATAATGAAACTGTAATTTGAAGGATATTATTCTGACAGCTGGACTGAAGCAGGAGAGAAATCAGCGGATGGGAAATCAGAAAAGAGGCTGAATCAATGAAGGCCCAAATTGTAGTAGGGACTCTAGAATAAGGAAGATTAGAGTTTTAGACAGTGTGTAGAATGAATTAGCAGTATCTGCTAATGTAAGTCAGAAAATAAAAGAGAGAAACTAAAACTGACAATTTACATTGTTTTCAAGCCTTGAAAATGAAAATGGAGACACAATAATGCATGTAAGGGATGTTTTAGGACACTTCAAGATGATCAGTTTATCTGACATGCTGTGTGTGTAGCAATGCCATATTTCAGAAAGTAAATTACTCTTTCTAAGGAAAATTATCACTCAGTAATAGGACCAGATGTAGCTTTACCTTCAAAACATTATTAAATAACGTTTTAAAAGTACGTGCAGAAATTCATTTAAAAATTATGGTTGGAGGGACGCCTGGGTGGCTCAGTGGGTTAAAGCCTCTGTCTTCGGCTCAGGTCATGATCCCAGGGTCCTGGGATCGAGCCCCGCATCCAGCTCTCTGCTCAGCGGGGAGCCTGCTTCCTCCTCTTTTTCTCTCTCTGTCCGCCTCTCTACCTACATGTTATCTCTGTCAAATAAATAAATAAAATCTTAAAAAATAAAAAATAAAAAAATAAAAATTATAGTTGGTACTAATAATAATCTCTACTACTTGTTCTAAAACTTCTGTTCTTACTCGTTCTCTGATTTCATATTTTCAGCTCCATGTGGTGGCCATTTTTCAGCTCCCAGTGGATTGATTCTCTCCCCAGGATGGCCAGGATACTACAAAGACTCCTTGAATTGTGAGTGGGTGATTGAAGCTGAACCTGGACACTCTATCAAAATTACATTTGAAAGGTCTCTACAAATATTTTTCTACCTTTAAAAAACTACAGATTATCTGAAAGAATAGTTGGCATTATCCATTTTATTTACCAAATCAATGTAAAACTTTAATGCAATAGTTGATTTCTGTGCCTTGAATGCTTCGGTTTGTCCCTTTTAACCTTTCAGGCTGCTTTCAAGTTAATTTTCTATTTGTTTAATGTTCTGTCAGTACTATTGAGATATGCAAAATGGACCTTTTTTGCTTTATTTACATATGCTTTATATGTGTATGCTTTATATACATATATGCACTACTGAGATAAGAACATGTGACCTTTAACTTAATGAGTTTACTTGTCCTGATTTTAAAGGGCCTGTGTGTTCTGCTGTATTTTGAATGGCAAAGTGCTATAAACACATTTGCATTTATACTGTAATACAGCCTAAAACACTTAAGCACACCACCTGCATATCTATACCCTGAAGTCCTTCAGAAAAATGGCTATGTCAAATTAATGTGTGTTAATGATTAGCCAGATGAGCATTTTTTTCCTAGGAAAAATAGTTTTGTGATCAAATAATCTATGCCACGAAAGATTACAATATTAAATATTAAAAAGTTAAAAGACTGAAGCTTCCGGTCTGTGATTGGATCACTATTTACAAATTGAAATGGAAGTATGTATATAATTTCCCAATTATATTGTCAACTCCCATCATCTTTCAATCCCTTTATTTTAAAAAAGGAAACTTTGTAAGCATTATATTCACATAGAAAATATAAACATAGCAGAATTATACTGATGATTGAATTTTACAAATATAACATGATTCTTCCCTAATTCAAGAAGTTCTTCATTGAATTAATCTATCCATACTAGTGTTAAAACTCGAGAAGAAAACAAATTCTATTTGACAGCTGTAAAGTATTAAACATTTCACATGAGGCCATCCTACCTTACTGTGGCCTATACAACTTTACTACAACTGAATTAGTTTGCTATGGGTGTCTAATAAGATACCACAGACCAAGTGGCTTAACCAACAGAAATCTATTTCCTCATAGTTCAGGAGGTTGGATGTCTGAGATCAAGGTGTCAACAGGGTTGTTTCTTCTGAGGCCTTTTTCCTTGACTTGTAGTTGGCTGTCTTTTCCCTATGTCTTCACCTGGTCTTCTCTCAGTGTGTGTCTGTTGCTGAATTTTCTCTTCTTATAAGGAGATCAGTCATGCTGGACCACCTGTATGTTCTCATTTTACCTTAATTATATCTTTAAAGGACACTTCTCTAAATATAGGCACATTCTGAGGTACTAGGGGTTAGGACTTCACATATGAATTTTAGAGGCATATAATTCAGCCCATAACAATGACTTACACATTTTTTTAAGTTTATATTTAGAATACTTTGGCAGAATTTTTTGTTATGATGTTGAAATCATACCCTTTATTCAATGATATAGCCTGTGTTGCCATAGCAATTTTAGTGAAAAGCATATGATGTATTCAGAATAAAATCTTCATCAAATAACAGTGTTCCATGAATGTGGGACCCAAATTAACCAAACTTAATTTAATTCTATTTAGTTTGGATTATGTAATATAACATAATAATATTGATATCATTTAATAATTTAAAAAATTATATTTATTCATGTCAATGAGACATTTATTGCATATTTAATTTGTTAAATTTAGCATCACACTTGAAGGATTAGCATATTTTTCTATTGTAACTGATTCATCTTAAATAAGTACATTATTATAGGTAAGTACATAATTTTAATACTTCCTGTTTTGGACATAACATTATTCTGTATGAGGTTTTATGATATTAAGACAATAGAAAATGTATTACACTCCCATAGTTTATAACATCTGTCACCCATATATTTCTTACCATATCATTACCCTTCAATATCTAAATAAAAATACTTGAGCCTCATCTTATATGCAGAGGAAAGTGTGGGCTCTCCTTAAATTTCAGAACTTCTGGGCTGCATTTGTTTACTTCTGGCTCTGAAATCCTGCTCTTAGCCTCATCTCACTTATGAGCTCTGGAGGCTGCTACCCTCCCTCAACTCCTTATACTGCTCCTTATTTGTATCACTGTCCTTCCTTCTCACAAAAACCTTAATACAGGGGATAACCAAAGAGGATTACTGCACTGTCTTAAATTTTTCCTGGTAATCCCCATCTCAGGAATGATTGTGTGTATCTCTCCAGTGCCCTCTCTTATCCCAGACTCTTCACTGCCTCTGGCCTTGTCCACACCCAGGATCTTCAACCCTTCTTCTTCTACCTCTCAGTACTCCTTCCAGTATAAAGCAGGGTAAACTTCTACTCTTACTTTATTATGCAGAGCAATTTAACTGTTTGTTTCTGTGAGCTTCCAAGGGGTGATGTTGGGGTTGGGACTGGCGGTGGATTTTGTTTTTCTTTACAAACCTTCAAATTTAGATTTTTTTCCTTAATCAAAGATTAGTGTTCTCCTAAGAATTCACTCTCCTCCACCTCCCAGCTGACTCCAGGGGTAGACAACTTTAAAAATAGCTTATTTTCATTATTTTATATTCAATTTAAAGCCACACATAAGCATAAAATGGTATCACTAGAAAATTAGTTTAAGTTTTATTAACACAAAGTGCATTGTTTTATGAAAAGCATCTCCTGGTTTGCTAATGAGAGTCATTAACCATCATGAAATAAATAAATAACGCATATCTCTGAGCCCTAAGTAGGCGATCTAGAGTTGCCAGCTTGAGAAGCAGATTGCAAAGCAGTGCTTATCATTCATAGCACCGCACTTGTGACTTTTGATTTTATACTTCTGTCTGAAGACACATTTTCTCTGTCCAAAGTTTTTAACATGTATGTTCTATCCCTACTAATAGGAAGTTACATGGGCCTCTTTGCTGCTTGCTGATCGTGGGCAGATATCTTCAGAATTCTCCAAAGTGAATTAATGTACATTCTATAGCCTGTATTCTAAGTTAAACCATCCCAGACTTCCCTTTCTGATTAAACAAACAAACAAACAAACTCAGCAATTTTTATAAACTGTAATGCCAGTTAAATAGACAAAAATCCAATTTAATTTTGATAAATATAGTTACTTAGCACTTTTTACGCTGCTACTTTCTTATTCTCTTATCTGCCTACTGTGACACAAATCCTTTAAGTTAGGATGTAAGCAAGAGTCACACTGAAAAGTGATTTTCAATGCTAGGGTTTGTGCACAGCAACACAATAAACAGTTCTGTAGGTCAGCCAGAACAGGCCTGCGGTGAGATATGATTCCCAGAGTCCAAAGATTTTGTCTTCTTCCCGTGAGCACCACTGAGCCAGACTTGTCAACTGTGCCTCTTTTCTTAATCCCTAAGTCACCCTCTGAAGCAAATTATGAACCTCCTTCACCTCCTTGATACCAATGATACTGATGTGTATATATATATATATATATATACACACACATACATACACACACACGTATATATGAAACTATTCCTTGTTAATTAACTCAAACACGGGAAGAATCAAGAGTTAGAAATACATTAAGAATTATATTGATGTTATTTTCACTATTTTAGAATAGACAGGGCATAGCTATATCGGTATATTTCTTTTGAATTCTACTTTATATAACTAAAATTAATGAAGTCTCTGTTCTTAAAAAAATGTTCTAAACGGAACAGTTTGGGGGCTTGAGTCCTCTATCTACCTTTCCCTCCTATATACACACACATAACACACACACATACCCATAAGATTCTTGAGTTGGAGCTATTTGAAAGGAAAGTTATATAAATACCCTCCTACATTTCTTCTTTTCTAAAGATCCTTTAAGGGTATGAGATTTTGCTTTAGGCTTGTCCATATCCCAAGGAAAATTGATTCCTTTAAAATAATACACCTCTTGGGCGCCTGGGTGGCTCAGTGGGTTAAGCCGCTGCCTTCGGCTCAGGTCATGATCTCAGGGTCCTGGGATCGAGGCCCGCGTCGGGCTCTCTGCTCAGCAGGGAGCCTGCTTCCCTCTCTCTCTCTCTGCCTGCCTCTCTGTCTACTTGTGATCTCTCTCTGTCAAATAAATAAATAAAATCTTTAAAAAAAAATAAAATAAAATAAAATAATACACCTCTTAAAGAGCCATCACATGGTTAGGAGTAGCTCAGTCACAAAGCAGTGAGCAAGGAACTTGCTCAAGTTAAAAAATAAACACGAGGTTTATCCATTAGGTTAGAGGCATAAAATAGTCACCTTGAAATTAGAAATATGCACATCTATCACTTCTTTGTTTACTGACTCTATAATATCTTTGTGTTTCATTTCCCTTATAAGATTGTTTTAAGAAACAAGATATCCTCTCTGAAGTATTGAATAAGAATTATGTCTTGAAAAACCTAATTCCCTTCTGATTTCCAACCAAGCTCTTGAAAGAACACTGGTTGCCAGCTCTTTAATAGTTTCTGTCATTCTGAGAATACTTTTTCATAGAATTTGGTTCCAAATAATGAGTTGTGTTTATTACTGAATTATGTCACTTGCTTTCTTGTACCCAGGAATAATTTAAACTAATTGGGTTAAAATGAAATTTTAAGTAAATACTATAGTGAAGATGATAGCATAGCCATTTTCCTATATTCTCAAATATAACAGTTGACTAGATTTAATCTACAGGGGTAAAAAACAAAAACAAAAACAAACAAAACCTAAAAAACATCACAAATATATTAGCCACTATTTGGATCCTTGAAATTGTCTCAAATACCTTAAGTCAATGAAATCTTAAGAAATTGAATTTCCTATCAAACACAAAGCAAAATAATAATGCCAAAGAACATATGTGGTTTTTAAACTGCTTATCTCTTACATGGCTGAAAAGTTTACAAGTCTTATTTTCAGACCTGCAGAGGAATTTTGCTTTGTTTCTTCCAACAGTTTCTCAATTTTCTCAATATTTGGCAGTTTCTAAATGAACTCATTTACTATTAATCATCCTAAGCCCATCCTTTTATCCCCTTTCCTGTCCTCAACTCCTAGACCATAACTATCAGTATCACTCTTCCAGATAGCCACTTTTTTTTTTAACTTTTAAATTAATGAGGATTATTTCAATTTGGTCAGAATGACTTTGGATTACATCAAGAATGTTTTTAAGAGACAACAAAAACTGAGTAAGATTAGGCTCAATTTCATTTTTAATATCATCTAGTGGTTCCACAGCATTTGTTTATGATAAACAATTATTTTAATGTCATAAACAAATGAATACTAGATTGAGGCAGTTTATGAGAGATGTATATAACTATCTTGAAACACAAAATGAAAGAAATTAAAATTATCGTGTAAACCTAATTCATTTCCCTTGTTACTCTAATGTATTTTTATAGTTCCTTAGGGCAAATCTGTGATCATTTTCTTTTTAAGGGTTCACTCCTACTGAACAGTGTTCTCTATATCACCCGTTGCTATTCTATTAAGAATTGTCTCTTTATGTTTCAATTCAAAGTAATCTCTGACTCATCTGTGCATTTTAATTTGGTTTTTATCAGCTGACTAACTATCCAAGTGAAACTCCAATTTTAATACTACAATAGACTGACTACAAAACAACCAAATAATGGATTCACAATGTACAATTGTCTGATCATTTACTTAAAGGACATAATGTGTTCCTATAGATTTCCTATTCTAAATTTTATTTTTGGAAAAGTTATTTTTAGACCAATGCAATATATTCCATATTGCAAAATAAAAACCAAGATAAGCTTATGAAATTCATTCATTTTAATAAGTATATTGCTTAACAGGGTGTAAAAGTGGTACAGATTGAAAAATATTTTAATTGCATATTTTAAATAGCATTTAAAATGCTATTTTATTAATAATATTTTATGCATGTTAAAAGTGGCTTTGTGTTGACTGCATTTATAAAATATGCATCTTTTAAGAGAATTGAAAACATTAGCAGTAACTACCACCAAAAATCTAAAAATAAAACCAGCCAGCATAGCATAGCATAGTATAGTGGTTAGGGATGGAAAGACTTGATTTGAACTACTTAAGTTCTTCAGGCCTCAGTTTTCTTATCTGAAAAATGAGTATGATAATAGGTGCTAACTTACAGGGTTAGTATGAGCTTTGGATAAAAGAATATAGATAAAATATTTATCAGAGCAAGCACTTAGTGAACATCAACTACATCATTGTTTTATCATTACCTACTTATAATTAGGATCATTGTTTTGAAATGAAACTGTACGAAGTTTTTAATGGCCAAAGTAGATTTCTCAAAAAAAAAAAAAAAAAAAAGACCACATTATAAAGCAGAAGTCAGATTTGAAATATATATACAGGTAAGATGAGAATCTTATTAACAGATTAAAGGTAAGTATGAATCACATAGTTTTCCATAAAATGAAGAAGGTAAAAGAAAGGTGACTCCCAAAATGCTTGGTTAATGAAAAAACCACTTGTTTACTGAAGATACTCCATATTTGAAAGAAATCTTATTTATAAACAACAAATATATATACATACCTCTTTAATGATAATTTTCCATAAGAATAAGAGCTTACAACTTAGGTATTTGCACATGATGAGGTCTTATATGATATGTATAATATTAGATAAGCTAAAGAAAAATTATAATATAAAAATTGTAAAAAGTTTAGTCATTTAAATAGCAATCTAAATTATTATTTCTCTTATAATGTTATCCTAATAAATATATTTTCACATGTGTCTCTTAATCCTAGATTTCAGACTGAACTGAATTATGATGTTCTGGAAGTCCATGATGGACCAAATCTTCTGTCACCCTTGCTTGGATCCTACAATGGTACACAAGTGCCCCAGTTTCTATTCAGTAGCAGTAATTTTATATACCTTCTATTTACAACAGACAACAGCCGTTCTAATAATGGTTTCAAGATTCATTATGAAAGTAAGTAAAGACAAAATATTCCCTATTATCTTTTCCTTACATTTGGTATTATAATTATATCAAGATTTATTAAGATTTATTAAGAACTCCAAGATTTATTAAGAAGATAAAATTTCTTGACCGATGACAATGCTAACGTTTTGCAAGGTATGTGTTTTAGTAAATTCTGCAAAAGATTTTCAACAATATCTATCTAACAACATCATGAAAGGAAATACTAAGGAAATCTCAGAAGTAGCAGACAACAAATTTTAAACAATGAGTTCATATAGTAGATTTTTTGTTTGTTTTGTTTTTTAAAATTTATTTGACAGATCACAAGTAGGCAGAGAGGCAGGCAGAGAGAGAGGAAGGGAAGCAGGCTCCCTGCTATGCAGAGAGCCTGCTGTGGGGCTGGATCCCAGGGTCTTGGGATCATGACCTGAGCCGAAGACAGAGGTTTTAACCCACTCAGTCACCCAGGTGCTTATAATAATCTCACTTAAAAGGTTATAGTTTTATTTAAAACAAATCTAAAATACATCTGATATTTAAAAATAATCTGATTCTGGTGTATACACAGAAACAAGTTTTTTACTTACAAACATTTGGCATACTTATACATGTATGGGCATATTGTATTTGATGTATAGATATAAACTCATGCACATATGCATTTGCATCTCAACGTACGTTGGGATGTATCTTTGTATGAAAAGCAGTTTTGATTAAATGGATCTAATAGCACATTTAAAAGGTTTACTGCAACACATCTTTATATCAAGTACAGTTAGGTATTAAATCACTTCTTACATTCAAGTCTCCTACACCCTTTGCCCCCTCAAGAAAAATTTCTGCATTTGAAATTTATAACTTTATATTCCATATTTGGTGTCTTTTCAATAGATTTGATCAATGGGCTCATGGGCTTTTAAAACCATAATAAACATATATTCATGACTCTTTTAAAGATTGTATTGTCTATAATATTATTTAATTATATTAACTTCTCTTTTTAGTTAGTGCTTTATGGCATGGGCGTATATTTCCTAAACATTATTATAAAATATAACAAGAGGATTAACACATACTCAGGAATTCAAATGAATTGAAGGGCCTTAATTGAGATTTTTAGTTTAATATGTATGTGTTGAAGTTGAGTCAAGGTAGTTATTTTTTGCAATGTATTTCAAAATTAATTCTTTTTTTTTTTTTTAAGATTTTATTTGTTTATTTGACAGAGAGAGATCACAAGTAGACAGAGAGGCAGGCAGAGAGAGAGAGAGAGAGGGAAGAAGGCTCCCTGCTGAGCAGAGAGCCCGATGCGGGACTCGATCCCAGGACCCTGAGATCATGACCTGAGCTGAAGGCAGTGGCTTAACCCACTGAGCCACCCAGGCGCCTCAAAATTAATTCTTATCAGCAATTAATTTTTATCAATATGTTACAGAAGGGCAGGCACTTTTCTTTTAATCCACTGCTATATTCTATACCTAACAAATCACATTCAGTCCCACTCCAACCAAGGTGTGTGGTCTTGATCACATGTCAGACATAGGACAATTTTAAGAATTAAGTAAAATCACACATGCAATGTGTTTTTATAATAGTTAACATGCAGTAAGTAATCATTGAATGATAACTCATATTTTTTTTTGAAAACTAATCGGATGAGGAATTAAAATGAGAAGTAAGCTCAAATGTATCTTTATTATAAAATAAATTATTCAGACACTTGTTAAAACAATAGATCAGTCTTTTACTATAATGGGGTTTCCTATAAAGCGAGAAGGATTGAGCTCAGCTCTTGACTACAAGTGGGACTTTATAGCCAAGGAGCAGAGTGCTGGGGGTCAGGGGTGGCAGAATCAGTGGATGGGAAATTGCTAAGAGGAGCAGAAGATTAGAGGTAGGGGGAATCAACTAAAGCCACCAGGCAGGATTTTTGCTGAAGGCAGGCTAGAGTGAGAAGATATTGAGGGTGGGGAATAAGGAATTTGAGTAGATATCAAGGGAGGGGGACTTCCAGTAAACTGACCCAGAAGGATTGCTGCTAAAACTGGACTATATGGGCTACAGCTGAGGTCCAGTTAAAAGGATTCAGAGGAGCCTGACTAAGTTTATTCAAGACAGAGCGTCTTTGTCACAGTCAGAGAGTTTGTCACCCATAGACTTTTGGTAATGGTGGAAGTTACCATTAGAGGCTAATGATGAAAAAGGCAGGGTGGAGGCTGAGAGGTAGAGAGGCTGTGGTTGATCAAAGACACACTGAATGTTGGTTTGGGTCAAATCTGGCCCAAAGGTAGTAAAGTTCTATTTAAATTCAATGATAAGAGATTGCTTCCTCTCATTTTTATTCTATTTAGTATTGTGGTTTGATTACTACTGTGAAATAATCTCTAACATCACAAGTCCCTTCTTTTCAGGAACACAAAGAAGCAAAGACCTCTTTTTTATTGTTGTTACTTAGTGAATTCCCCAGCTGGAGGTAACCAAACTATCTTTTTTTAAATGAGCCATTCACAAACCCCAAAATCAGTAGAATGAAATTTTAATTATTATACTAATTAAAACTTTAAATATGAACTTGGTATTTAGTGAATTTCTTTTTTTTTTTTTTCAAATTAAATCCATTAAAAAAGGAAACTTGATTTTTCTGGGAGACCAAAATGTGATGGGAAGGATTATTTGCATGGCTACCAGTGCTTGCACTCCAGATTTTCATTGCAACCCTTTGCTGGGGTGCTATTTACCCAACTCGAATTTCTCTCAAAACACGGAGATTGCAAAAACCGTACCAATTACATAAGATTCATAGTTTTCAAAATATATTAGAAATAATAATAATAACATGGACTAGAATTTAGGAACATAACCCATTTTTTGTTTCAGTACAATTATTTTCCCCTCCCCCTCCCAAGAAAAAGTTCTGTTTATTATATTGTGCTTTTTAAAATACAAATATAGTTAAGTCTTCTTGGAAATGTAAATAATATATAAAATAATAAAATTATAAATGGATATGGAACAAATTTGTAGACACAGATACCCATCTCCAAAGACATAATTCTTGTATGCATGTAAATATATATATATATATATATACACACACACACATTTTTTTTTCCAACTATGGGAAATGGAAGACATCCAAGAGAATGTACTATTTGAATAATGGTTGTTGTATTTAAAATCAACACATATGGGAGATGTAGAGGAATAAAAGCATTTCCATTGCCTTGATTTATTTGCTTGTCAATAATTATAAAATATCCCCCTAGACTTATTCTGTGACTGCTATATGGATACAGTACAGTAAGAGAGATGAAAAGCATTATCTTACTTTATCTGTCAGTTGAAGAGACAAGGACAAATGGAATGACTAAACTTGTACTACTACTATTCACTGACCTTTACTCTGAATAATCTGAAACTATTAAAATCACTTTTGGAGAATTACATTTGTTTGATTTTGTTTTTACCATGATTTATATTTTATTTGACTTCTTCAAGCCCACACTTCCCTGATTTCTTAAGATTTTACTAACAAAATATAAGTTTGGAATAAAGAAAAGTTATTTATGGGCCAAGCATCATGACTTGAAGGAGAGGGCATCTAAACTTGTGTGGTAAAAATTGAGAATATTTTATAAATTAAAGGGTTGATTGAGTGTATTTGTGGCAGTGAAATAAAATATAAAACTAGTAAGGAAACTTAACTTGACTGGTAGGAGAGATGACTACTGAGAAATAGTGGAAATTACAAATTATAAACTATAATACTACAAATTATAGTTCAGTTTGGAAGTCTTAAATCTCTAGGTGATAACTTTGAACTTGGTGCCATGAAAAGTAGGGTACAAAAGCAATGAAATAACATATTTTAGGGACATATGTGTCTAAAACTATATCCAAGATAGATTGGAGATGAAGGATACTAAAGAGAGGGCAGACATCATTGTTTGTATTACAGAATTGAAGTGATGAAGCCCTTGGGTAGGGTAAGAGAAGCAATAAATGACATGGTGCTTTTCAATGAGGACAGATTTCAGACATATTTTGTGGGGGGAAAAACACAATATAAGGGATTCAAAGATGAACGAGGATCTCAAAGCCTTGGATACCTAGAAGACAAATGGTCACATTGAGAAGAAGAATGTAGCACATTAAAGTAATTGTGATGAAAAAAAATTAAAAAAAAAATAAATTGTGTTGAAGATAAGATTTTGTTATTTTTTAGCTTCTAATTAAAAACAACACTTAAATGAAATGGATATGTTTGATAAATATATTTAAAAATGTATAATTTGTCCCTTTACAAATTGAACTACAATGTTTTTAGTATTTTGTTTAGCTTTGTTTTAAAATTGGATAGCAAATACAAATAAATACTTTCTCTTGTGAATGTGATTTACTCAGATGTAATGTGAAAATGCTAATTATTGTATTTTTGGAATATAAAAGCAACAGTAATTCATTGCTTAAGCCTTTCATTTAGGAAAAGGAAGGTAATTATTTATTTTACCTTATACATCAGTTCTTAACTTAGGGTGTTTGGCATCCTAGGCAATATTTGGCAGTTTCTGGAGACTTGGTTGTCATGACCCTAGAAGGTAGAGGTCAGGAATGCTGGTAAATGTACTGCAAAGCACAGGACAGCCCCAGGGCAAAGAAAAACTCAACAGGGCCAATGTTGGGAAACCACGTCTTATTAAGGGAAAAGCATTGTCATGGTGTGGTTTCAGCTAGACATTATAAGTCTCAAGGAAGGTTATCATCAGGAGACACCAGGTACAGGGCAGACTGTTGAAAATCCCGACAAGTAGCTACTAGAGTAGTTGTACTCTTTTACTTAGAAAGGTACTGACACTCATACTTTCATATATCTGTAGTTATTTATACCTACACAGTTTTTTAAAGATTTATTTACTTGAGAGAGAAAGAGAGAACAAGGGGCAGGGCAGAGGAAAAGGGAGGGAGAGAATCCCAAGCAGACTCCCCATTGAGCCCAGAGCCTGACCTGAGGCTCGATCCCAGGACCCTGAGATCATGACCTGAGCCAAAGTCAAAAGTCAGCCACTTAACTGACTCAGCCACCCAGGTGCCCCTTTATCTATATAATTTATACCAGTATAAAGTTTGATAGATAATTACACATTTTCATCAGGTTCTTACATAACTAAGTGATCTGAACATGGGCTTTGTGAGTAAAAAATGTCAAAACAAATTTGTTAGACAATTGCTGGTTGTTTAAATAAAGCTATGGGCACATTAATTTATTTGTGAAAATCATAACTCACAGTCCTTTCAAGAAATAGGAATCAATTTTGGCAAATTTGAATCCATCAAACTTATTCTCTATCATATTCTCTTTGTTTTCTAGGTGTTACAGTGAACACTTATTCTTGCTTGGACCCTGGCATTCCTGTACATGGCCGTCGCTACGGTCACGATTTCTCCATAGGTTCTACGGTTTCCTTTAGTTGTGATCCAGGATACAGGCTGAGCCATGAAGAGCCTCTTCTGTGTGAAAAAAACCACTGGTGGAGTCATCCACTCCCAACCTGTGATGGTAAGAATGAATTCAATTTGCAAAAAAGCTGATTTGTAAACCAAAAAGAAGTTAATGTAGTATTTATAAAATGTGAGGCTTAATACAACTATAAATATTTCATATTTTAAGGTTATCTTGAATTTTGGTAATTTTCTTATTAGGCCATTAATAAAGAAAATTTAAAAATGTATTATATGTCAACAATACTTCAAAAAGAAAAAAAAAAATTGACAACCAGCCAAACTTACCGTATGCCTAAAGATGGTACCTATATTTTCAAAATGTGCTGAGGTAACCAGTTTAAGTGCATATTGTGTACTTGGACCTTTGACAAAGCAGGATTGAAAAATGTCAAACTGGTATCAAGGAATGCGCAGAAGGGATAGAACATTACCTCCAAAATTGAAAGGCAAAATGTATCAGTCCAAATTCTACCTACATAGCACTATGACAACGTGCCCAGATGGTCCTGTGGTGGCAAATTCTTGGTTGTGATGAATATTCTACCAGTGTCCTTACCTCTTCTTTGTTTCAATGGAAAGTAAGTCAGAAACCCTTCATTTTTCAGAAAACTCATGTGAAAATACAGTGGGAAAAACTGCTTCCGTAAGTTTGAATAGTGCTTTCATACTTGCTCTATCAAAAAACACACACAATGTAAGTCTATGCATTATTTAATCTTGGGCTTTACTTTTTAGTTATAACACTATTTCCAAGTTCTGCACTTATTCTTGTTCAAAGTGGAAGACCATGTTATGATTAATTTTTCAAATACTGTCATTGCCATAATTTTTTCAGCTTCAGGCCAATTTGTTTTTATAACAAGGTTTAAAGGAATCATCAGCACATCTTCCTTGTATGTGGTACAATACTATTTATAATAGCATTCTTGTGATTGTAAGTGACAGAATCCCAGCTGTAACTGGTTTTAAAAAATAAAAGAGGAATTTGTTGTTTATTCAAATCTTAGAAAAGGCAGGGGTGGTGTACTTCTCATTGCTAATTATAACATGAATTCAAACGTTTTAAAGGCTCTATCCATTTTCTACCTAGGCTTTTCTCTGTGTCTTGATATAATTCTCTTAATTGCAGCCAGGCTGGTTCTCCACCAGGCAGTGGAGAATACACTCGTAGGAACATACGGACTTATAGTCTCATATTTCCAGGTTCAGATAAGAATTAGAGTTCTTCCATGTTCCAAGTAGAAAAATCACAGGAAACTTTTCTGATTAGTCCATACCTGAACCAGTTAGTGTAGTAAAGGAGACTAGCCCATTACAATTATCCTTGTCCAGGTCATATGTCCATCCATTTCTATGTTGAGACTAAAGATAGTGTTGGTGTATAGCTGTTTAGTTAATGGATATTCTGTGCTACTTGGAATATGTGACTGAAAGATGATATATTATCCTTTTTGCTACCAGTTCTGTCAGATGGAAGGAGTACTTTGAATTCAGTTCTCTTTTCTGTATACTTAGGTTTCTGAGTATTTAAATTCATCTTGTTTCACTATTGACCAAGGAAGCTTGAACCTCAAGTCAGAAATGGTTCAGTTAGATTCTGTACTATTTAGTAAATTTGATCTATCTATCTATCTTTTTTTTTTTTTTTGCACTTTAAAAAAATTATTTATTTTGAGAGAGAGAAAGAGAGTGTGTGCATGCAAGCAGGGAGAGGGGCAAAGAGAGAGAGAAAGAGAGAGAGAGAGAGAAGGAAACTTAAGCAGACTCCACGCTGAGCTTGGAGTTCAGTGCAGGCTCAGTCTCATGACCCATGAGATCATGACCTGAGCTGAAACCAAGAGTCCCACCCTTAACCTACTAAGCCACACAGGCACCCCTGATACCCTATCTTTTGTGACAGAGTAACACTTCTCATACCACTTATGCTTTTCCTTATAGTATTTTCCACTCCCTAATACCTTTATATATTTACTGTTCACTTTTCTACCAGGATGTCAGTTCTATATGGCAGGAACTTTGTTAAGTTTACTATTATGTCCTCAGTGCCAAGAGCAGATCCTGTCACACAGCTGGTACTCAATAAATTTGTATTGAATGAAAGAATAAATGAAATGTACTTCCCAGTCTTTTGGGAATACTTATTATATTTTTATTTTACATATATAGTTTCTTGTCCTTTGTCTTCATTCATCTTTTTATTCCCCTCACACTAGAAAGTCCTCCACCTCAACCTCACCTGAATCAAAATCTTAGTCAATTTTTAAAAGTTGTTGACTCATTATGCTTTCCCTGGATAAAGCATCTGGGGCAAAATCTCTACTTTTCTTTTTTTTTCCTTTTTAAAAATTTATGTATTTGACAGAGAGAGAGAGAGAGATCACAAGTGGGCAGAGCAGGAGGCAGAGAGAGAGAGGGAAGCAGGCTCCCTGTTGAGCAGAGAGCCCAGTGCGGGGCTCAATATGAGGACCCGGGATCATGACCTGAGCTGAAGGCAGAGGCTTTAACCCACTGAGCCACCCAGGCGCCCAAAATCTCTACTTTTCTTAGACCCTGTAGCTCTTTGCTTGTTATAGCATCTTTTGCTAACTTATAACCACCTTTTTATTCACTAAATCAATATTCATTAATTTTACTATAGAGGCACTAAAGAAATATTATTGAACATGAAAAAGCACTATTTCTATTCTCCTTGAACTAGTGGAGTAGATAATAGTTATACTCATTTTCTTATTTTCCTTATTATATTCTTGAGGTCAAGAACCACATGATCTTCTTGTTCCTTTAACATATATTTTTTAAAAGACCTCTTCTGACCCATCAGAGATTTTCTTAAAACACACATTGGGGCACCTGGGTAGCTCAGTCAGTTAAGTGTCTGCCTTCAGTTCAGGTCATGATTCCAGGGTCCTGGGATCGAGCCCCACATAGGGCTTCCTGCTGATCCTGCTTCTCCCTCTCCCTCTGCCTGCTACTTCCCCTACTTGAGCTCCCTCTCTTTCTTTCTGCCAAATAAATTAATAAAATCTTAAAAAAAAAAAAACCAAAAGAGTAGTATATAGGTCAAAAATCACAGCCAATTGATGTTGTCTGTGTACTGAAGATGTAATTGTGGTTGTCATCAGTATTAGGGGTAAATTTGAGGTCATATGCTGGATATGACTCAACCTTTTAGGAACTAAGCATTGTTAATTAAGATAGCTACCCTAGTTGATAGATAGTTGGGTGGGCCATATAGTCTGAAATGCCCAAGATAAGCACGTTTTCACCTTTTGTCTTGGCACTCCAATTTCACCCTAAAATTATCCCATTTTGTTTGATAAACAGTATAGCCATTTTATGGGAGGTAGGGAGAATTGAACTAATGAGATTACACAACTAGCTCAGAATCACTCAAGTCATTAGAGGCAGAACCCAAAGTTGAACTGGATGTATTTAAACTCATAATTTCCCTATTTCGCCTATCTTTTTAAAATATTTGAGTCTATAGGCTAACTTAGTGAAAGAGTACATAGATTGATGTTTAGGATACAAGAGTTCAAAATAAGCAAGGATGCATGGAACTTAAGGGTTTCTCCTATGGGTTTACAGTTCAAATTGGGGAGACCTAGAAATAGAAGAAAACAAATTTGAGATTAAAAACAAACAAACAAAAAAATCTTAATGGGATTTGTAGTAGATGGCTATTTCTGTGCTCCATTGCAGTACTCAAAATATTTTGATGGATATTGGGTTAGAAATTGCCTCTTGTTGTAGAGAGTTGAGCACTTGCCAGGTGTGTATTACTATAAATAGCAAAGTAAAATTTTGCTATTGTTTGCTAAAATTTTGCTATTCGTAAAATTTATAGGTCTGGACAATAACATTCAAGGGTTTGGCTTTTGAGAAGACTTTACTATTTTAAAACTTTAATTGATATTTATCATGTGACAAGGTAGTGATCATATGTGGCAAAAATCCAAGAAGGGGGAAAAAAAAGAAAGACACTTAGTAGTCGAGATCATTGTATATCTAGCTAATTGCCCTCAACTCGTATTTAGGACTGTCATTGTAACTTTGCTGTGCTACTGGTCTCTGTCATTTTATATGTTTTCTTTGCCAGCTATTTGTTCTAAAAGAAAGTTACTGGGTATCTCATGTACATTTCATCACTCCTTAATTTTTCTTTAGTGTTTTACTTAATACAAAATTGATAAGAACATATAAACCTATTATATCTATTACAAAAATGTTTGCATCCCTAAAGACATATGGCATCCATTAGGAAGGTTGTTGGCATAAACTGAAATTTCTTCAGAAGAGGTGACATACAAAAAAGACAGGAGATACATGGCATCCTTTTTAGATACTCTCATTCTAATGAAGTTTACTGTATAAATGACCACATATTCTGTTGAACCGAGTGAAAAAAAGTATTTTCAGAAAAATTTTCTGAATAGTCTGTATACCACTGTATCTTTTACAATATATTTGAGTTCCATTTTCTATCTTAAAGTAAAAAACAAATTCACATATAAAATTTACCTTCTTTTGTTCATCTTAATATTTTAGTCTTCTCATAACTGATTCTAATAGGCTGATTTCCTCTTATACTTTCTAAGCATTCCAATAGGAAGGAACTTTTGAGGGAAGCAAACATCGTCAGATTGGTAGAATATTCAGTAATAAATTAACCACTTATAAAATTAATCCAACTCCAGCCTGCATTAGCATTTATCAGTATGCATTATATCAATGCACATGTAAGTAATTTCTTGTGATTGTTCAAAAAGCCAGTGATATAAAGCAAACACAATTCCAAATATTTGCAATGTAAAATAATCTTATTTAGAAAGATGAAGGATTTCATTAGGTTGATGAAAATGATGCGGTGGCTGCTGATGATGGAAGACTGGTTCAATTACAGACAAAGCCATTGATAAATGAGAATTCATAAGATATAAATCAATTAAAGACAAGAATACTGACACATTTAGGTGTTAGGTGCTTAAAAAGAGAATGATTCAGGGGCGCCTGGGCGGCTCAGTGGGTTAAAGCCTCTGCCTTCGGCTCAGGTCATGATCCCAGTGTCATGGGATCGAGCCCTGCATCGGGCTCTCTGCTCAGCGGGGAGCCTGCTTCCTCCTCTCTCTCTCTCTGCCTGCCTCTCCGCCTGCTGTGATCTCTGTCTGTCAAATAAATAAATAAAATCTTTAAAAAAAAAAGAGAGAATGATTCAAATATGAAAAGATTAAATGAATCTCTGAGAAAATGAATGACACATTTGAATTTTTTTTTTAAGATTTTATTTATTTTGAGAGAAAGGGACAGAATGAGCATGCTCGTGCAAATGGGGAGGGGCAGGTGGGTATGGAAAGATGCAGAGGTAGAAGGAGAGAGAGAATCTCTGGAAGACTCCAAGTCTGACACAGGGGTAGGGACTGGATCTTGTGACCCTGAGATCATGACCTCAGCCTAAATCAAAAGTTGGATGCCCAACCAACTGACCCATCCAGACACCCCATATCCTTTAATAATTTTCATATAGATTGATCATTTGAGGGGGAATGCTACAAAGTAAACATAAGTGAAGGACATCATAGTATAGTGTGCTATAATTTTTGGGTAGAAATTGTGAAAAAAATTAACACTTGATTTAAGAGTCAGTTTAAGATCACAGACTCTGGAACTAGACTGCTAGAGTTCCCTCTGTATTTGTCTTCTCGTCTATAAACTGTGATTAATTATAGTACTTTTCTCACTGGGTTGTTATGGAGGTTAATTGAGTTAATAAAAATAAAACTATTCATTGTCATGCTGTAAGTTCAATATGAGTCATTGTTATGCTTTTGCTAAGAACTAGTGAGTAGTTGCAATTTTTATTAAGATATAAAACACACATATTTTCCTATTTTTAGTTTCATCTTCCAAATAAAAAAAAAAAGACAAGAATCACACTCTTTCCCTATAATTTACTATGAAACTCTATCTTTAAGTCAGTTCCTTTCAAGACCTTTATCTACTACTATTATTCTCAAATAACAAAAACCTCCACTGTGTCATAAAAATGCACTCTATATTTATCATCTGCTTATAATCAAAGTAACAACATAAATGGTCATTAATAGTATAATAGTTATTGACCATTCTTCCTAAATATTTTAATGTGTTCGTAGTTACCTAACTTTATTCATGTATCTGCAAAATGTCCCTTTAACATCCCACCTTTGACTCAGATGTGATAGGTATAGTTGGCAGACGGAAAATTCTCAAGAAATTCTCCAAGTACAGAAGGGAAATTTGACAGAGTAGCTTTATTCAAAAGAATGCCCTTGGGTAGGGGCACATGGGTGGTTCAGTCAGTTAAGCATCTGTCTTC
Source organism: Lutra lutra (assembly GCF_902655055.1). NCBI lineage: Eukaryota > Metazoa > Chordata > Mammalia > Carnivora > Mustelidae > Lutra > Lutra lutra. Next base: position 26,708,717 of record NC_062281.1, read on the forward strand.
GGCTCAGGTTATAATCCCAGGGTCCTGGGTTTGAGGCCCATGTCAGGCTCCCTGCTCAGCAATGAGTCTGCTTCTCTCTCTCCCTCTGCCTACTGCTGTCCCTGCTTGTACTCTCTCTTTCTCTGTCAAATAAATAAATAAAATCTTAAAAAAAAAAAGAATGCTGAAATGTCCACAATAGCCAAACTATGGAAAAAGCCTATGTCCATCAACAGATGAAAGAAGATGTGATATATATATGTCTGTGTGTGTGTATATATACACACACATATGTGTATATATATATATATATACATATATATATATATATATATATACCATTTTTTGAAGAGACTGTCTTTTTTCCACCGTATGTTTTTTCCTGCTTTGTTGAAGATTAGTTGACCGTAGAGTTGAGAGTCCATATCTGAGCTCTCTACTCTGTTCCACTGATCTATGTGTCTGTTTTTGTGCCAGTACCATGCAGTCTTGGTGATCACAGCTTTGTAGTAAAGCTTGAAATCAGGCAACATGATGCCCCCAGGTTTGTTTTTCTTTTTCAACATTTCCTTGGCAATTCCAGGTCTCTTCTGGTTCCATACAAATTTTAGAATTGTTTGTTCCAGCTCTTTGAAAAATACCAGTGAGATTTTGATCGTGATGGCACTGAAAGTGTAGATTGCTCCAGGCAGTATAGACAAAAGCAAAAATGAACTTTTGGGACTTCATCAAGATAAAAGGTTTCTGCACAGCAAAGGAAACAGTCTACAAAACAAAGAGGCAACCCACAGAATGGGAGAAGGTATTCACAAATGACACTATAGACAAAGGGCTAATATCCAGGATTTATAAAGAACTCCTCAAACTCAGCACACACAGAACAGATAATCACATCAAAAAATGGGCAGAAGACATGAACAGATACTTCTCCAAAGAAGACATACAAATGGCTAACAGACACATGAAAAAATGTTCATCATCATTAGCCATCAGGGAGATTAAAATCAAAACCCCATTGAGATGGGGTTATACCAGTTAGAATGGCCAAAATTAACAAGACAGTAAAAAACGTGTGTTGGAGAGGATGTGGAGAAAGGGGAACCCTCTTACACTGTTGGTGGGAATGCAAGTTGGTGTAGCCACTTTGGAAAACAGTGTGGAGAATCCTTAAAAAAATTAAAAATAGAGCTACCCAAGACCCAGCAATTGCACTACTGACTATTTACTCCAAAGATACAGATGTATCTTTGGGCCATCTGTACCCCAATGTTCATAGCAGCAATGGCCACAGTCACCAAACTGTGGAAACAACCAAGATGCCCTTCAACGGACGAATGGATAAAGAAGATATGGTCCATATGTACAATGGAGTATTATGCCTCCATCAGAAAGGATGAATACCCAACTTTTGTATCAACATAGAAGGGACTGAAGGAAATTATGCTGAGTGAAATAAGTCAAGCAGAGTCAATTATCATATGGTTTCACTTTCTTGTGGAGCATAAGGAATAACACAGAGGACACTGGTAGATGGGAGAAGAGAAGTGAGTTGGGGGAAATCGGAGGGGGAAACAAACCATGAGAGACTGTGGACTCTGAAAAACAAACTGAGGGTTTTGGAGGGGAGTGGGGTGGGGGTTTGGGTGAGCCTGGTGGTGGGTATTAAGGAAAGCACGTGTTGCATGGAGCACTAGGTGTGGTACATAAACAATGAATTTTGGAACACACACACAAAAAAATTAAATTAAATTAAAAAAAATAATTAGGGCACTTGGGTGGCTCAGCAGGTTAAGCCTCTGCCTTCGGCTCAGGTCATGGTCTCAGGGTCCTGGGATTGAGCCCTGCATCGGGCTCTTTGCTCAGCAAGGAGCCTGCTTCCCCCTCTCTCTGCCTGCCTCTCTGCCTACTTGTGATCTCTCTCTCTGTCAAATAAATAAATAAAATCTTAAAAAAAAAAGAATTATATGTGGAATGACACATACCCCTTTAGGAATCTAAATGAAATGATTTTGTATAATTAACAATTCATTTTCTTAAAGCTTAATAAAAGAGGAGCTACTAAACAATTAATTACTCATGTTTAATTTATGACCAATTTATGCAAATGTTACTTATAATTAGAAATGTATAAGATAAGTATGTACTTCAAATTCAAATGTGGGAAGATGAACTGTGTTATCCTGCAGCTAATTCTCAGAGGCTGTTACATACCTATTTCTTCTCTAGGGCTGCAGTGGATGAAACCACTTCCTAGTATTGGAGGAGGTCTGTTACAAACTCCTATTATTACCAAGAAGTAACTTAAGCAAAGAAAATCAGATTCATTCTATTTCAAGAGAGGAGAGATTTGTTCAGCCGCTGCCTCTCTAACTATGATCATATGACTGTACTTCTTTGTATTTTCAGCTTTATGTGGAGGAGATGTTCGAGGGCCTAGTGGAACAATCTTATCACCTGGTTACCCGGAATTTTATCCAAATTCTCTGAATTGTACATGGACTGTTGATGTAACTCATGGAAAAGGTAATTTGCCTCATGCAATGATAATTGGATTATCCTCTGAATTTTCATTGCATCTATTTTTTATTTCATTGTCCTTTACAATGTCATTTTGCATGAGCAAAAACAGATCAGTACTAAAATACGCTAACACAAAATCCAGTCTTAGTAACAGCAGGAGAGGATTATATTTACTTTTCCATAGTATTATAATATGCTTATGTTTTTTAACAGAAGGGTAATGCAAGAGATATTTGTTTTCCTTTGATGTATTAAAGTAACGTTGTGTGGAATTTTCATATCAACAAAATCTCAAACAGGATGGCTTTTTGTCTCCGGTATTAATGTTAAGAGGTTGATTTCAAAAGTTCATAGAAGAATAGGAAGAGGATTTGAAGTGCCGAGCCAATTATAAAGCACACATAACATATTTATATACATTGCTTTTAACGTGTTTGTGATTATTAATTATAATTATATTCTTCATATGAATGTATACCATCCAAAAATACTCATGTCTTGGTTTTCTATCAGAAGTGCAGATATATCTCACGTAATTGACTGAGAGTATAAACTTACACTGTGCATGGGGTAGATGTTAATAAATGTCTTTTAAACAACTAAATGAAAGGGCCTGTAGAACTAAATACGGTTCATTCATGTGATACAACCAAACTAATAAATGAGCAATAGAAGTGATTAAGGCAGCACCTTAGCGGGAAAATGGTCATCCCAACATATCAAAACAAAAATGGATTAAAATTATTTACCTAAAAATCTCTATGTGCTAATCTTTTAAAAAGAGTGAATTTAAGGGGCACCTGGGTGGCTCAGTGAGTTAAGCCTCTGCCTTCAGTTCAGGTCATGATCTCAGTGTCCTGGGATCAAGCCCTGCATTGAGCTTTCTGCTCAGCAGGGAGCCTGCTTCCCCCTCTCTCTGCCTGCCTCCGCCAATGTGTGATCCCTCTTTCCCTCTCTCTCTGTAAAATAAATAAATAAAATATTAAAAAAAGGTTAAAAATTTTTTTAAAAGAGTGAATTTATTCATTTTGAAAACTTTTGAGAAGTAGTTTTTCTTTTAGCTTTGCTGTTAAATCGTTCCTGTCACTTTTTACTATCCTATCGTACTTACTGATTTTACTATAGAAAATGTTTTAAAAGATCCTAGCAAGGAAAAGATGCTATTGCAATTTTTAAAATTAAAGCTTATGTTTAATACACCTGAAGTCACTGCATTCCTGCAAATGAAGTTTATTAAAATTATACATCATTTTATTGAGGGTGAGGATTATATTGGAGTTATTATTATAATGGAATTAAATATTGTCAAGAAAAAAATGTTAAAATGGATATTCTGGTATTGAACAGAAGGAATGAAGTAGAAGACTTTAAACTGTGGTTTTTCTTCTTCTCCATAATATAAGACTTCTTTGCTGGAAGTTAACCAGAGCAACTTATTATTCCAGTGTGCAGTGTATTAATGGAGTTTAAAATAAGCTTTCTCGTATTATACAATAAAATGGAGGGCTACACACTGCTTGCTATGTAAATAGAGGTTTAATTAACACTTAAGATTTTGCGTCTTCACAGGTTGCAAGTGTTAATTAAATCTGTATTTACATGGCAAGAAATGCAGATTTAGATGCTTTTCTTTAAGAGCCAACAAAATTTGTTGGAAGTACAACTGTTCCAAAGTACAACCAAAGTTATGTGAAAGATAATCTCTTAAAGTTGGGAGAAATTGTCAAGGGAATACAGTCCAACCTCACCCAGCACACCAGTTTCTTTCTATAGTGTTCCAGAAATATAATAAACTGGCCTGATATTGATACTTGTGTTGACGGCAAACTTATTCCTTGGGAAAACGTGCTCCATTTTTATATGATTGTAATTGTTTGAAAATTATTCTGCAACTATTATCCCTGTTCTGCCCTCTGGAGTTAGACTAAACAAACAAACAAAAACAACCTAATTCTTTCTCCACTATAACTCTGCAATGTACCAAGTCACTACTCTGTGTTCATCATGCCTTTCATGTCTGCTACCTCCAGTCCCTTATCCCTGGTTTTTGTCCCAAACAGATCACCTCAGTTCCATCAGTTCGTTATTCTAAGATATTTCCATTCTAACCACCTTTCTCTGGATGCATTCCAGTGTACTGATATCCAGGGATATCAATAGCCTTCGGGAGCGTATTTTCCCAGCACAAAACACAGTATGGCATTATTTAACTGCACAAAGTATTTCTATTAGTGAAGCCTGTGCATATTAACTTCTTTTGCCATCGTGTCATAGCACTAATTTAAAAACAGTAAGCCCAAATCCTGCAATTCTGTATTTATGCTGTTGATTTTTTTTCTATCTTCAGTGCAAGACTTTTTTTTTTTTTTTGAGAGTTGATGTTATCAAGAACCAGTAGACCTTTCCAATGCCTTGTGAAGTAGTGTAGGTGTTACTTGCATTTTATAGACAAGAATCTGAAGTCACTAGAGGTTATTAATTTATACTCGAAGTCACAGTACCTGTGAAGATTGGACAAAGAACTTGAATTTACATCCTATGACTACACACCAAGCACTCTTTTTCTGAAACCACATTTCCTCCCTACCTATATCTACATATTTCATTGTCAGGTATGTGTCTTCGTAATGACTCTCCATTATCCTGCTTTTTACTTCTTTGTTTGCTGTTTATTTTGCTTACATCTCTGCTAATTACCTACCTCTGAATTGACACTTTAACCTTTATCCTGATTCAATAGCCATAGAACAGTTCATGTTTTTATATTTAAACCCTTTTATATTTTCTCATATTAATTTTTATCTTTAGTTTTTGTGAGATCATTTTGAAATGATTTACATTTCACTTATATTTACATATACAGACAGAATTTATTTCTTTTTTTTTTTAAGATTTTATCTATTTATTTGACAGAGATCACAACTAAGCAGACAGGCACAGAGAGAGAGGAGGAAGCAGGCTCCCTGCTGAGCAGAGAGCCCGATGGGGGGCTTGATCCCAGGACCCTGAGATCATGACCTGAGCTGAAGGCAGAGGCTTTAACCCACTGAGCCACCCAGGCACCCCAACAAACAGAATTTTCTTAAATAAGCATGATCGCTAAGACTTTATGGGTATATAAAAAATCTTAATAGAACAAATCTAAATATTTAAGTATTTAAGATCTAAGAAACTTCAAATAAACCATCAGTAACCTCTTCACCCCTTAACCTTAAATCAGGGTGTTTGAATGCATACAGTTGTTTCAAATTCTATTAACTATAGGATCATCCTGCCTATATCCCTCCTTGTTTATGATGATACCAGAAGAGATTTTCCTTAAACACATTGCAGAAATCATGATGTTAATCATATGTTTGAGTCTTCTAGATATCTGGGTGGAGGGGACTACATTAAAAATAGAACAAAAGGCCTTGGGCTTTTAAAGGTGGAATTGTCCTTAAATAAAGCATAGTCTAGTCCAATCCTATAAATTTAAAGATCAGAAAAAAGACTCACAAGTCTCCGTGTCATAGTTGATCACAACTGAAACCTAGGATATTTTTTAATTTAAGCCCAAGTCTTTTCACATATATCTGGAAAAATAATTGCCTTCATAGGGCTTCCTGAATGATTGTTTTTATGAGAAGATACTGTGATGTTGAAACCACTGACTTTTTCTCACTATTCCTCAAATACCCACTGCCCTGTTAAGACTGTGTGTCCTTACCCATATGCCCCTTCTTCCTGAAATGTCTATTCTGGAGCTGCTTCTCCACAAAATTCTGCTCTGTTTTGAAGCTCATTTCCGGCAGAAGCCTCTGCTGACTCCTTTAACAAGTGGGTTACTTCTATTTCTATGCTTCTGTGTACTGTCTTGTCTGTATATCCTGTATATATTGCCTGGTATACTGACTTAATCACTTTCAGAGTGCTTAGCAGAATGTTTGAACTGTTGGTTTAGGTGTGCTTTCCCTAAGATAGAATAGGAATTATTTACAGTCTTCTAAATCTTTACATTCATAGTGCCTAGAGTTTAGTAGGTTCTTAGTATTATTTCCTTACTTAAATTCATTGACCTTTAGCAGAATTTTGAAGATCTCACACTGTTGTGAAGTAGAGAAAACAGATTTTATTGTTTAAACCATAATCTGATAAACAGAAGTTTGCTTTTGTAAAGTAGCTGGCTAGGACTGAGTAACATGGAAAAAAAAAATCACCAGGCATGTTGGACAATAACAATAGCTAACAGCTGCTGAGGGCTTCTTCTGTGCAAAGCACTGGGCCAAGTCATCCCCCCCATATATCATCTCATTTAAACTTAACAGTCACCCCTAGAACCTCATTTTACAAATGAAGAAAGTAAGGCTTGGAAAGGCAGTGTTATATTCAACAGTGGTCTTCTTTAGCACCATGATCTAACAGAATTTTTAATTTCCCCACATATTAATTCAATGTATATCAGAATAAATACATTTTTCTAAAAATATATGAAATATATGCAGAACAACATTTTTCTTATCTGTTTCCATCTATTCTCTTATCCTCTACTTTTTGTTTGCTTTATTATATAATGAAAATCAAATTGACTTACCTGAATTTCTACTTTTATGTTGCTTTGTAAACGTAGATAGCAGTTAATCTAGATGACAGAGCATCTTCTCTTTGCCATATCTATACCCCATTCTTATTTGCATCTGGCTAGTGTCAATTACCACTTTTATACTGAAGAACATTTGAAAGGCTGACTCAATTTCTGGACTCCTTCAGAAGGGCTCTTATATTCCTGCTCATTGTGGAGAAGAAAAAAAAAAAACTCACATTTTGAAAAAGAGTCTGAAAAATAGTACTTTTGTACATTTCTAATCTTTCCCAAGTCCAAATCACTGGTCCATTATTGCAGTAATAATCTTTTCTTATGATTGCCTATGTTTTCAGTGTATTTGTTTGGTTTCATTTTATGTCTTCTGTTTGCTTCCTTCTTAAAAAAACAATGCCGATTTGAAAGATTTCAATGAATAATGTTAAAGAATGTTCCTTATTATGCTCTGGGCTTTCTTATTTATTTAATAAATATTTTAATGATTTTTTTTGTTAAGTTAAAAAAAAAGTACCTCAAGGGAAAGATGAATGTGATAGTCTGTATATAGACTATATTTCACTTGTCTACAGTATGAGGGGTGTATGTGCATATGTGTGTGTGTGTGTGTGTGTGTGTGTGTGTAATTGTTAGTCTTTAACATCTGTACTAGACGACATCATTAAAAACTTATATGAAATGGGGCACCTGGGTAGCTCAGTCAGTTAAAAGTCTGCCTTATTCTCATGTCATGATCCTGAGTTTGTGGGCACCTGGTTTTGAGCCCCATGTCGGGCTCTCCACTCAATGGAGAGTCTACTTCTCCCTCTGACTCTCCCCTCTCTTTCGCTCTCTCTCGCTCACAGACTCTCTCTCTCAAATAAATAAATAAAATCTTAAAAACAAAACAAAACAAAAAACACCTCATGGGAGACCACAATGCAGTGCCACACCAAACTCACCAGAATGGAACAAATGAAAAAAAATTTAAAAAAAATTTAAAAAATTTAACAAAGATATAAACCAACTAGATTTTGCAATGGAAATGTAAACTGGCACAGCCACTTTGTAAAGCACTATCTATTTAAAACAAATGTTAATGACCTATAATCAGTCATGACCCAGTAATTCCACTCCAAGATATTCCCCAACAGAAATATATAGTCTTCAGGGTGCCTGGGTGGCTCAGTGGGTTAAATCTCTGCCTTTAGCTCAGGTTATGATCCCCGGGTCCTGGGATCGAGCCCCACATCAGGCTCTCTGCTCAGCGAGGAGCCTACTTCCCCCTCTCTCTCTGCCTGCCTCTCTGCCTACTTGTGATCTCTGTCAAATAAATAAATACAATCTTAAAAAACAAAAAAGAAATATAGAGTCTTCAAAAGACATACTTGAATACTCACAGCACCGTCTATATTCATGCTAAAACATAAAGTACCTGAGTGATCATCTAATGTTGAACAGATACATGAATGTGGTGTATTCACAAAATGAAATGCTATACTATGTATCACTGAAAATAAACAACTGACAACCACACACAAAAACAGAGATTGATCTCACATACCTAATTCTGGGTAAAATTCAGACCATACAGAGCACATGTTATATGATTCCATTTTTTAAACTACAAAACATTTACGTAAGGTAGAAAAATTAACCTGTGCTACTAGAATTTGAGCAAGTGGTTACCTTTGGCTTAGTGAAAGATAAAAAAGTTTCAAAAAAGAGGCTCTGCTCTCTGTAATGTTTATCTATTGATTCAGATTCTGTTTGCAAAGATGTTTTCTTTGTGAAATTTCAGCAATCTGAACAATTATATGCACAATTTTCAATATAGACCCAGGTTGAAGTGTCTGAAAAATAATCATTACGTTTATTTAAAAGTCCATCCCTATTCCTGCTTTATATTTCTCTTCTAGAATTAAGCATTTTTGAAAGTTGGTTGTTATATTACTAAGCAATGTTTTTGTATTTGAGGAGATTGCAGAAGGAAATGAAAAAAGCATGTCAAATGTTTGCCAGAAAGCTGCACCGTTATTATAAATAGAGTATATGAATTTTCCTTGAAATTTTCAGAAAACTCAGGTGACATCTTTTAAGGCATTGATTTTTAATTTTATTTCCAACCCATTTCCACAATATGACTCGCTATGTGACTTCTACGGAAGTCAGAGGGGAAAAAATAGAAAAGATTTTATTAGATGGCACATTTGGAATATTTTATAGAAGTGCTTTTCATTTCCAGAGAATTTAATTACAAGGAGAGTCCTGGTTTTAGTTACTTTGGTAACTTTCTGTATTTTACAGATACACTTTGTGAGTCTAATTTTTTTCTTTTTCTTAATAGGTGTGCAGTTCAACTTTCACACCTTCCATTTGGAAGATCATCACGACTATTTACTGATCACTGAAAATGGTAGTTTTACCCAACCTCTGGCACGACTTACAGGTTCTGAACTTCCTTCAACAATCAATGCTGGTCTCTATGGAAATTTCAGAGCTCAACTGCGCTTCATTTCTGATTTTTCAATATCATATGAAGGATTCAATATTACATTCTCTGGTAAGAAAATAAATTTTAAAAAGCTTTAGTTTAAAAAAAAGCCAATTTTTTATTTTTTTAAGATTTTATTTATTTGTCAGAGAGAGGGGTGGAGAGTGAGAGCCAGCGCTGGTGCAGGCACGTGCACAAACAGGGCGAGGAGCAGAGAAAGAAGCAGGCTCCTTACTCAGCTCTTCGATGTGGGACTCGATCCCAGGAACTTGGGATCATGACCTGAGCCAAAGGCAGATGCTCAGGCAACCGAGCCACCCAGGCATCCCAGAAAAGGTCAGTTTTTAAAGTATGACAAAACAGAGAAAGAAAAATAACAGAAAAGATGAAAAAAAAATACCTGTTATCCAAAATAAATACCTGTTAACCAATTTTAAGGAAAGTTTGAAATACCTTGGAGACTGTCTATAGTAGTACATTAAAGGGAAGCTTTAAACAAAAGCAAAAAATAAACAAATTTGTTAAAAACCTACTCTAAGTAACAGAGGGCAAAACTAGTTAAAATGCTTACTGAACTTAAAATGGAAATTCAAAGCTGTATTTTAAAGTTTTAATTAAACTCAAATGAATGTGACCTAGTGAAATTCTAACTTTATGTGTATTGGAAAAAGCATAGTTTTTACAGGCCAAGATTAAGGTAAACTTAATTTAGTAATTTGGAAATAGATGATCTGGAAAAATTAATGTGGTTATTCCTCTATTCTAGAATAACTTCATCTAGACACAACATTATAATTTGGATTCCAGGGGAAAAAACATTTATACAACCAAAGTGAATAAAAAGTTTTTGTGTCAGAGTTCTGGTTTCTAGATGAATGTAATAGGCAAGTAGTTATTTCTTAATACAGAAACAATAAGTAAATCTTATGTCCACTTGCTAACATTAAAATTATGTTATAATTATATGTATTTATTTCCGTATAACATATATATATATACATATATGTATAAAATCATACAAAAGCTACCGTTGTTTTCAGTTCTTACTCTAGTATTCCCATGGAAATACTTGTCTTCTAAAAAATGAGTAGCATATAAGCATAATCAGTTTTAACCTAGAATGTTAAAAGTATATCCAAATAAATTTTTTAAACAATAAAATAATAGCTCATCCAAATGGAACAATCCCTTTGTCCTCCATTGCAATTACAAGGTAAGCGCATGCTCTGAGAATAGTTTTACCTAAGCTACTTCTTCTTAGGATGGCATGTAAATTATAATATTGTTGTTTAATCAGCTGTACTCTCTTACACCCTGAAGGGTGTTTCAATGTTCATTTTCATAGTGTTCATTCATTGCTTGGGGAAATTTTCTTGTATAAATCTATCATGTAACAATTTTCAGTGTGTGGGCACTTCAGTCTTACATAAGCCATTCTTTGAAGTCGTGAGTTTTTCAGAATATGGATTAATTGAACTCCTTTTAGATGAGGGGTATAAGAGCCTTTGTCATTTAGATTAAAACCATTAAGTAAAATGCATTTCTAAAGTGCAAATGATTTCATCTGCGATGTTATTTGTGTTTGAAAATATGCATCTCTTATGCTATTATTATAAGTCAAAATTGGTGAAATGGAAATGTTTCTAAAGCAGAAGAAAGAATATGAGATAAATAGCTACATTTTCAATTTATCACTCAGAAGGTGACATTTTCTCATCTACATTGAATTTCATATGTAAAAGTACTCATTAAGCTACTCCATCTTTCACAAAAGAAGAAAAGTATCTGTGTCATTAGTATGTTCCCATAATTATAAATATCGTCAACTTTTAAATGTCTAAGCCCAATAGCATCCAGTTTGCAAACAATAGCAAAATGCCCTTCAAAGTGAATATTATCATTTTCTTTGTCCTCTTCTCCATGTCATTTACAGAATATAACCTCGAACCTTGTGAAGACCCTGGAATTCCTCAATATGGTAACCGAATTGGGTTCAACTTTGGGGTTGGTGACACTCTGACCTTCTCGTGCTCATCAGGTTATCGACTAGAAGGGACGTCAGAGATCATCTGTCTTGGTGGTGGCCGACGAGTGTGGAGTGCACCTCTGCCAAGGTGTGTGGGTACGTGGTCAGCTGCTTTCATTTGCTTGTATGTGTAGTCACTGTCCATGGAGTTGCATGGTTATACACCCCTTGTTCTTTTATAATCTGTTGAATTTCTTCATTTATTTCACGTTAGTTATTTCAATTTTTTTTTCTACTTGGCAATATGGTGTACCCCAATTAACTTTTCAACTGCTCCATTTAAGCAACCATGCTTCTAAATTTCTTTTCAGATGATGGGAATAAGAAATATATATATATATATATATATATATATATATATATATATGAGATAGATGATAGCTAGATAGATAGATAATCATATTTCAGAGCTTGCAGAAAGTTATATTCTTATATTCTGTTGGTAGATGATTTCCCATGACTTATGATTGAAGTTTTAGGAATATTTTATAATTTAGGATTCACATTTATGAAAGATGACTATGAAAGAAAATGTATCAAATAAATGATGGGTAATTTAAAGGCTATCAAGGCATGTATTGACTCAAAATGTGTAATCAATAAAAATGGTTCTATTATGATAGATGAATTAAGGTGGTAATCCATTTTATGATGTGAACTAAGGAATAGCAATAATTAAAGTGTTGCAAGTTTGGAACCACCCACCCAGCCTTTGGAAAAGAGTGTTTTAGCTGATAAAAAGAAAAAAAAATTCTGTAGAAAAATGAAGGACTTTTGATTAGGACTTAAGTCATTTCCTATTCAAAGTAGGAAATAAGGAGGCAAAAATTTCTTCAGGTCGTTAGCCATTCAGTGGTTGTCAGTACTTGTTTTTATGACAGAACAAGATACAAATGGTCATTTTATAATTATTTCATAAAGGTGTTAAAACTCTCAAAAGCATTTAATTTGAATTTACTTTAATTGTAAATGTAATTATAGGTCACAAATCTGTGTAAGTTTAATATGCTGCAAAATCAGGCAAATTGTTAGAGATTTGATCTGTGGTTCAAGACCTTGTCTTTTCTATGGAGGCAAAATGCCCTGTAGATGAAAATGAGAATGAGCAGGATGCCCTCTGTGACTTATTCAATATATTATCCAGTATATAAAATGTGGGTATTCCTGTGGATCCCCAAATCAAGTAAAAAAATATGATCTTTCAGGTTAATGTGGGTCTGAAGGATTTTATAGTGATGAGATTGTTTTCACAGCCTCTGTGGGTTATATAATGGACAGGATGATATATAACAGATGAAATTTCTTTTTAAAATCCTAGGCTTTTATAGAAATAGCACAAGCAACCACAGAGGCTTGAAGTTGGGAGGTGATGAGCAATCACACTCTCAGAGCATCTTTTTCAGGAAGCTATATAGAACACAATTTTTCTGGGATTTTTGTTTTGTTTTGTTTGTATTTTTTCTTTCTTTGTATAGCCCAATTTTGAATTTCTCTCTTTCCCTGAATTGCCCCCATTTGCGTTTTTGCTTGATGTACATATTTTCAAAGCCCAGTTAATGAGAACCTTGGGAGTGGTTCAAGGGAGGCCTTTTGAGTGTTTGGGTTTAGATGGGGGCCGCTTGTTATTGCGTTAATTTGTTTTTCTAAACTTTACTTTTCTCATCTGTAAAATGGCTACAGTAGTAGTACCTACTTCATTGTTATGAGTTAGTTATGAGGATTAAGCTAATTAGCCATGCCCTTCAGACCTAATATAATCCCTGGAATATAGGAAGAATTCAGAATTTAGATGTTATTGAAACTCATAATGAGTAGAATCTGGTATCTATCCAGCCTATCAATCTAGTTTATAAAAATAATTATAGTAGGGAATGAATTCTATTTTATAAAACACTAGCACTGATGAGGATCTACTAGTTCTCCCATGTATAGTTATCTCATTTAATCCTTACTCTAATCCTCTTGTTATTTTACCCCCCACAACCACCATTTTTCATCAGAAGAATCTGAGCCTTAGAGATTTTAAATAACTTGCCCAAGATCATGAAGGTTATAAGTGGCATAACCATGATTTGTATGAGGTTTTTCATATTCTAAAACACAGCTTTTCCTCATTAGATGGTTTTTATCTCAGGTCTAAGGGAAGGTGAATCTCGAAGGATAATATTTTCTCTCAAAGTACCAAATACATACAAGGCAGTTACATGGATTAAGAAATTGTTTGCATGTAGATTTTTAAGGTTTAGTTCTTAAATAAATTTTAATAGATTTATGAAAAATCTGACTGAAAAAAAAAGCCTCTCGTTTTTCTTTTTTTTTTTTTCATCAAAGTATTTCTTTCAGACTAGGTTTATTTGTACCTAAATCTTTAATGAGAAGGATGAAATAAAATCACCCTATGGGCAAATTTAGAAAGCAAATTATTGCCACGGGAATATTTTCCCCATTTTCAAATTAGCTGTGCTTGCTTTCAAGTTTATTGAAATTTACAATTAAGGCTCTTGACTTTAATAAATTCTACTGTAGGTATACATTTAAGTGACCAGATTCGGAGAAATATTCTTTCAAATATAATGACTCTTAACCTCTCCAGTTTCCTTTAAACTTTTCTTCCCTACTCTGCCTATGCTTTAAAACAAATGTGTTCCTTTTGTATTTCTGGTTCCATGTATGCATATGTATATATTTATTTTGTTATCTTTTCAAAGTTCACAATCTTTAGTCATATAAAATGCAAATTATTTGTAAGCATTCTTATGAACAGACCCAATTTTAGCAATACTAGTTTATTTGGACAGTTTTAATTTCTTTTTAGATTTTTTTGTACTTTTCACTTTATGTATCTCTCATGACAATTCTCTAGTCCATACTTGCTTAAAAACCATCATTTAGCCCTTAGCATTACCAACTTTGTAGAAAGCTTATGTTACACACAGTGGCCAAATTATCAGTAGATTGTATTCCAAAAGTTTACTTCTGTTTCAGTTTTTTGGAAACTAGCTGGTCTTTCCCTGGCACAAGGTTGCAAACGATGGATACATTCCCAGAACAAGCCATAGATGAGGTTTTAAATTTTGTGTCAAGTGTAAAGCTAATACTAACATTTACCAAAATAAGTTTTGTATACATAGGTTCTTACATAGGTTATATAAGAATGTGTCTGATTCTTTGGACAATAAGGCAACTGATATCAAAACTAATTATAGAAACTTTTTGTTTATATATGTTTAATTTTGACTCTCTTTAGTATATAAATTGGTTGGTGTCTTTCACTTTCTGTTGGTAGAATTTGGTGAAAACTATCTTAATTCTGGATGCTAATTAGACAAGAAATAAATAACATTTTCATTGAAACAATTTTTCAGAGTAACTTCTACATTTATGTTTGAAGGTAATATTTTAACAAACTATTAAAATACTATAACAGCAGAATATAGTCTTCACAATCTAGAAAGTATTGTATCATGTAGAGTCTTATTCCAAAAATCCATCAACACTGTGAAAGTAGATTTAGCATAACTGTTTTATCAGTGAAGTGACACTGTCTATAAAAAACACAAACTTAGGAGCAGAGCCATGACTGTCACAATGTTCTGAGTCCCAGGCTTGTTCTCCATTCAGAATAGCACACTGCTGTCTTTGACTGGAGGTTTCAATAATGTTGGGAGGAAATCTGGTCTTCATTATAGTTGATACATGGCTTCAGAGAACTCCTTATGTTGTCCTCTATTTTAATCAGAGGAAACTTCTTTGACCACTACCCATTTATCAGTGATTACTTAAGTGCAGGGAAATTTGTCAAGCAAGAGAAGAATCTTGATAGAAACTCAGAGCATAAATCTCAGAAGCAGGGATTTTTCTCCCTAAGAGGTGGCCTCCATTGCAGGCACATAGTTAATGCTTACACTCCAGCCTTTCTTAAGCCGACCTTTGCGAAGTTGTTCAGATCTCTTTCCCACCAAGTCTTCTCCAACTTAAAATATTGATTATCATATTTATGGTGCAAGATAACTTATCGCTCCTAAGCAAAGAAAGACATGTAAATCACCTTAATGCACTGCTCAACACAAGACACTTGCTCAACAAACCTTGGTCTCTTTCTCATACATGCAGTTCTCTCCTTGAACATACATGCAGTTATCTTAAGGACTATGACAGCTAAGAGATGTGAGGATTGGTTTTTACCAACCGGCAGAAGAGGAAAGAGAAGAGATGGAGATGAAAAAGTGTAATGTGTTATCAGTAGCTAAGTATTTATACATATAATCTTATTTCCTACTTAATGATCAAGATGAAAGTTTTCTCTTAAAAACAAACATGTACCTATAACTACATTTTACATTTTGGAAGAGATAAAAATAATCAGCAGATAAAATGATATTTCAGTGAAGATATTCTATGTTTAAGTGATTATCCTGGAGAGCTGTGTTTCTATGGAAATGGATAATCTGGTCATCTTTTTAAATGGCCAAAAGCAAAACAAAACAAAACAAACAAATATATATCTATATATATCTATATATCTATCTATACACACACACACACACACACACATATATATAAATTGATTACCTTGAAAATAAGAAACACTGCTCTGTTTTTGGCCAAGAAGTGAGTACCTGATTTTCTTTACTGAAGTTTACATTACAAAAAACATTGGTATTCCCATTGTCATCTTTCTAAATTAAGAAAAAACTTGTATATCTGTATTCAGCCTCCAAATATACCAGAAATCATGCCAGGTCATGTTGCAAATAAACAAGGAGCTAATGAAAGAACATACTGTTTTGGAAAGTAGATTAGCAAGTTCAGTGTTCGTAATGACTTGTCTTTAGGCAGGAGTCCACACATTTTAGGAAGCCCACAGATTTTGAAGTCGATCTAAAAACATTAATTCATTCATCCTCGTAGTCCCCCATTTAACACATCTATTTCTGTTTCTAATTTTACATGTCATTGATTTTTTTATCCAACCTTGGACAAGTAACAACATCTATCTTTAATCATAAGTCAAATGAGAAAAATGATAACTCTGTATTATACTTCACATTTTTCTCACTTTTATGACTTTTTAGATGATATATGCTGATTGTTATTTAGTTTAAAGATTAATGTTAACAATAAGGGAAAGAGGGGGCAGCATATACAGAACCTCTGTACTATCACTGTAACAATTCTGTAAATCTAGAACAATCTTAACATTAAAAAATATAAAAAATCAAAAAAATAAAAGAGTAAAATGCATTTGAAGAGGTAATTTATCTTTGAGCAAATTCTGTATATTTCATGTCAATCTCCAAGCTTCTATGCTAAAATTATATATATCAAAGATCATTACCAAGTTAGTCAGGATTGTAGATATATAATCATGTAGAAAGCAAATTAGTTAAGAGAACTGCGTTGCTCTCCAGATGCTACAATTAATTTTCTGTACTTCTCTATTCTAGAAAGAATGGTGCCAATATGTGTTCTACTCAACCCAAATATTTCTTGTAAAGATAACAGAAAATATTAGATAGAAAAGTGCTCTAATAAATTATATACACAAATGTATATTTATATTTTTCTTGTATAATTATGACTGGGTGCATTGATTTGATTTGACAGTGTAAAAATCCATAATACTAACTTATACCTGCTCATGCTTTATAGTTTGTTTTTGTTGGTTGGTTTTTGAGTTTTTTGCTTGTGACCTTACAAAGTAAGCCAAGATGGTATTATTGCTGTTTAATAGCTAAGAAAATGCTGCTTGGAAAGATTGTAAGTAATGAGTGGAAGATTATGCCAGAAACCAAGTCTTGAATTTTTAGACCAGTGCTGTGATATTCCAGGTGGAATTTCTTTCTTTATTATTTTATTTACTGATGCACTAGTTTAGACTCTGACCTTTTTTTTTTTCCCTTTTTTTTCCCTTTTTTTTTTTTTTTTTTTAATAGAACAGACTGGGGGTGAGCAAACTTTCTTCTATAAAGTCCAGGCAGTAAGTATTTTGGGATTTATAGATTGTGGTCCCAACTACTAAACTGCCATTGTATCCTAAAAGCAACAATAGGTATGAGTGAACAGGTGTGTCTGTGTTCCAGTAGAACTTTATTTACAAAAGAAGGTAACAAGCTCAATGTGGCCCTAGGGCCATAGTTTGCTAACCTTTGCAACAGACTAATCGAGCCTAGTCAACTTACATAACCCCTTTGCATTTGGGAATTTACTAGTCATTCACCTCAAAGGAAAGAAACAAAAAATCTTTACCTATTCTATAGTTTTTAAAATATTGGGCTCTGTTTATTAAAGTAGCACATAACTTATTTCTAAGAGAAAAAATTTCTCATGTTTTTACAGAAAGAGTATCAGGATGGTGTGTGTGTGTGAACACTGATGTAATTTCTGGATAACATAAGACCATCTCCAAAACCTTCCAGATACCCAGATCTCTTCTGTGTACCAAGTCTGCATTCCCAGCTGTACACTGGACCTCTCCATATGGATGTCCTCCCACAGGCACATCGACTTCACATGCCAAACAGAACTCATTATCTCCTCAGCCAAATCAGCTCTTCCTTCTGCACTCTTTATTTCAGTTATGGAATCATTCTCAGCCAACCATCCAAGCTAGAAATTGTGTCATCTTTCACCACCCCCTCTCTTTCTCTCTATCCATTTTGAAATAGTCACAAAGACCTACCACCTAAAGCTATTGCTCAGATTTACCACCATTTCTGTTTTCACTACCTTTATGTTTGCCCTGCTCTCATTGGTCCTCATACAGATTAGCATAATAGCATAATGATAATAATGTGTGCTAGGCAGTGTGCTGAACTATATATATTTTCTCCTTTCGCAAATTCCTTTTAAAAATCATTTGAGTTTTATTTTCCCATTTTATAAAGTAGCTAGATTAATTGCCTAACTTGATAAAGACCTTAAAATCAGCTCTTTCTGATTCCAGTTCTCATGCCTTCACAATTACATGTGTGATTACACTGTATTATCTTCTTTCTTCTAGATGGATTTTCTGTTTCCAAATTTCATCTAATGTTCTTCAGTAACAATGCTAGTTATAGTTGTTTTTTACTGATGAATAACATATTATTACAAATTTAGCAGCTTAAAACAACACACTTGCTTTCTTATGGCTTCTGTGGATGGGGAGTCTTGGCACAGCTGAATTGGTCCTCTTCTTAAGGTCTCAAAAGCTGCATTCATGGTGTTGACTGAGTTCTCACCTGAGGTTCAAGACCCTTTTTCAAATGCACAAGGTTACTGGATGTAAACATTTCATTGCAGATGTCAAACTGAAAGTTTTAGTTCTTTGCTCAGTTTCTATAGGCTATCTATAGTTCCTTGCCATGTCAACAAGGACAGTTCCTCCAGTGAGTCCTAGCAAGATTAAGTTTTACATAATGAAATATAGCCACAGGAGTAATGAGAAGCAAGTTCCTACTTAACTCAAGGGAAGGAACTGAACTAAAGCACACACAATGCCAAAAGATGGGTATAAAGGGAGGCTTACTGTAAAGTCTGTTGACACCAGTTATCCTTAGAAACACCACACCATGTCTGTTCCCTGCTTAAATCACTAACTAGTTTCCTATCACCTATCGGATGAAATTGAAATGCCTTAAGTCCTTTCTTAGGTTGGCCTTAGTGTCTCCTGTACTCATCCCCTGTATGCATTCTAGAATACAGCAACACAATGCTACATGCCATTACCAAAGATAACAAGCACTTTCTACACTTTAAGATGTTAAGAACCTGTTAAGGTTCTAACACATTCAAATCACCAATCTTTCACTTGTATTGGCACAAGGAAATAATTTATTTCTAAGAAGGTAAGTACAAAGGTATAATGAAAAAACACTGAAAGTGTTCTATAGTAGCTGGAGAGGCTTTGCATTTTAATCTGTTGAACTTCCATTCTTATCATCCTACCATAAATCAAGACATCATTATCTATCATCACTTACCTGAATCATTGTAACATCCCGAGCAGACTCTAATCTCCATTCTTGTCCCCCTTCCCCAAGCCAAACATTAGATTCAGAATGAACTTCCTATGATACAAAATTGATGATGTCATTCTCTTACTTAAAATTCTTCCATTGTTCTCCATTCTCCTTAAAATAGATTCTGAATATTACCCTCGTCCCCCTACCCTCATTGGCCTAACCAGTTTATTCTTCAGATACACTTTATCTCTCCATCCTGATATGAAACCTTCCTGACCTTCAAAGTGTGTGTTACATGCCCTCACTACAGGTTTCAGGAGCTTTTCTTGCATTTTCCCTTTCTAGATTTCATAATGTTGTATTGAATTACTTTTTTAATCTACAGAGTGTTTAGCACATAGAAAGCTTTCAGTAAATTTGTTGAGTTGATAAAGAAATGAATATATAATAGCCAAAGCTCCTTTTTTTTTTTTTTTACATTTTCAACTTTAATTTATATGAAAAAAGTACTACTTCAGAGGTACTGTATTTGGCCTAACACAAATAACAGACTATAACTCCTATTTCAGCCCGGGCCATCACACTGGTTTTTAGTCTATAAATCATTTGCTATGCAGGTATTAACACATAACCCCTCAAGTTTAATAAGTAAATCAACCATTCAACCAACAATAAGGGTACCTGAAAAGACTACTAAGGGGAGTCTTATAAGTATGATAGAAACAAACAAAAAATTCAAAAAATTGAAAATGGGAGGAAATGTTGAATCTTGTATGTGTATATGAAATAAATAATTCCTCAATATGTGGTGAAATTCAGAGTTCAAGAAAGGAAGGAGCTGACAATTTTTTTTTCCAGCAAAATGGAAAGGCAGAAAAAAATGTGCCTGATAGAGGGTGCCTGGGTGGCTCAGTGGGTTAAGCCGCTGCCTTCGGCTCAGGTCATGATCTCAGAGTCCTGGGATTGAGTCCCGCATCGGGCTCTCTGCTCAGCAGGGAGCCTGCTTCCTCCTGTCTCTCTGCCTGCCTCTCTGCCTGCTTGTGATCTCTCTCTGTCAAATAAATAAATAAAATTTTTAAAAAATGTGCCTGATAGAAATTAAGCATCTACAAGGATGAAAAGAACCAATGCACATGTCCTCTTTAACAGAACTGCATAGAGGACTGTGAACTTAAAACTTTTCTGATTCTTTTGGGATTTGTAAACATACAGTTTCACAGAGAGCCTTTTATAATCCAACTGGCCTGTTAGTAGATAGGTGTCTGACCTTACTTGATTATATTGTAGTTGGCAAGTGACTACATACCGTTTCATCTGATGACTCTGAGCCCCTTGAAGATGGAGGCTGTCTTAGTTGTCTTTGGCCCTTATGTGTGTCTACCATAAACTCGGGCATATCACAGGTGCTCATTCATTCTTTATAAGACAGTATAAAGTTAATTCACTATGTGATGATCATGAACCTATTAATCAGAATAGACTGTGATCTACCCATAATGGTGATTCACTCAAGACTTTGAAATGAACTTCTGTGTTATTAGAGTCTCAAATTTCTTTGGACATTTTTTAAAAAAATTATTTTTATGAGGACTTAAAATTGCAGACTCTTAAAAGCAATTTATTCCCCTTATATGTCCTCATGCTCTGGCTATAAATCGTGTTGCTAGCAAAAATCTGCCTGCTAATTAGAAAATTAGAAGATAAGTTAGTTTGGTATTAAATAGAGGACTTCTTTAGAGAAATAGAGACTTCTTTAAAGAGAGTTGAGTTGTAGAAGAGGGGCCAAATGTGAAGTATTTACTGGAATCTGTGTCTCAAGATCCTGTACTTAAGGCAATTGCAAAAGGGAGGGTCTCCTACCAGAAAGAATTAGAAAAGTACCAGAGGAACTTGCTTTCTTTGCAACCTCTAAGTGATTGCTCCCTGTTTTCATTGAGAATATGCCCAAGTTCAGAAATACCTCAAGCACATTCTTCTTTCATCTTTATCTAATAAACCTAATCTAGACACTTTGGGAAACATTCTTTAAAAAGGAGATGGTTAGAGCTCTGAACAGCATTTTAAAGAAAACTAAATGTTAAAATTTCATACTAAAAAGTATGAAATTCATCCACTTTGTCATTAGACAAACTAATTTTGGTTTTTACCTTATTATATTTTTACTTAATTAGAAGGTGAGTGGCCTCTAGTACATATCAGTGCCAGATAAGAAATATTTAACCCGAGATAATAATAAAAGCTAATATTTGCTCTGTATTTACCATATGCCTGGCATGGTCTTATGAGGATTAAATAAAGACACTGAGGCACAGGGAGGTTAAGTAATTTTCCCTAGGAGAATATACTAACAATATTTTTATTTGAAGCAGGTTACATTGGAAGTGATTTTTTTGCTATGGGTAAATATGAGCCATAAAGAATAAAAGCATTAAATAAGCCAGTGTGATAATATTCCGTACATATCTCTAAACTGGTTCTTGCTTACAACAGTGACATCTGTGGTTCTCAGGAAATACTATCATTTGGCAGTGTAGATAACTGGAGGAGATAATTAAATGTTATTGCTACTTGTAACTGAATTAGATTTTGATGCCATGTCTCAGGAGAGGGTAAGATTTAATTGAAGTTGCAATAGACCGACAGTACCTAAAAGCCTTTTGAAACTGGGAGGAAAGGTCATTGTCACATTAGGCAAATAGATTTTAAAATTACTTCTAATTCTATGTTTTTATAAAGTCTGCATGTCTATTTATTTTGCCTATCTGGTGTATAGATTTTTTCCCCCATTTCAGCCTCGTAATGAAAATAATAGCAAGAAATATGCATGCCATTAGTAAAGAGGTTGAGTCCTAATAAATGGTTTTATTATTTGTCATCTGGTAATGCATTTAGTTAAGATATATTCAGATGTACCTAGGGCTTTGAAAACAGACAAAAGAACACTGGAACAGACTAGAACTATCAATTAGGAACAGTGCATTTTGCTAAGCAGCCAATCAGCCTGAAGTTCAGTGGCACTAATTGGGACAGGTTTAGGGTGAGTCAGGAGAGTAGGACTGTGGTTATTCTGCAGAGTAAATGCATTCACTCTCTAGTCAAAGGTATACAATAAAATGAATTTCATTGTTTTCATCATTACTTCTGTTTTTTAGCTGTTTTCAGATAAAGCTTTCCAATCTCAAATCCAGCTCCTTCACAGGACAAAGCAGCTGAAGTCATTTTCCTTTGTTTATTATACCAAGACAGTTGCCATGGAAATAATATAATGTTACAGAATAGGCATCATAAGTTAAATCCAGTATCAAGAAGGGACACATAAGTCAGGTTTGAGAGAGTGTGCTTACTGAAATAAACAGTAGCTTGGCAATCATTTAAAAATGTCAAGGTAAATTACTGAGAAAACAGAGAAAAATGAACTTAGAGCTTTAGGAAGGTTTTGGCAGAATTTAAATATTGCCCTTCAAGCAGGTGTTTTAGAGAAAAGACGTTAGGGGATTATTAACCCTCCTACAAATTAAGTTTCTGGCTGGTTTTTTACGTCTCTGCATTGTATACTCAAGTACTTTTGGTAGCTCCCTTGGAATCCCAGTTCAATTATTGGTATGCTCAATGCATAGGTAACATTTTTCTCTTCATGTGTTTTAATCAGTCTACAAAGACTGGGTTTCAAAGGTGATGGATAGTTTTTATATCATGCATTTTACTATACCTTTCTGAATTTGCACTCAGTGTTTTATTATGCTTGGCTACAGAGTTCTGCGGGTATAAAATATTAACCTTTTCCAATCTTGTAAAATTGGAATCGCAACTGAATCTGAGCATGACTTTCTAAAAGAAATCCTGGGTTTTGTTTGTTCTGGGAAACTTTAGATTTGTTTAAAGATATTGTTCTCTTTTTCTGATAATGTAAGATAATTTCCCATGTGTTCCGTCATGGTATTTGAAACCACTTGATGTCACTTGCCTGGGTGGAACAACATACCAGGGATTCATTCATTCACATTGCCCCCATCTGTAAAAGGAAAACCAAGTTATATCTTTTAATATTTGGCAACTTAATAGAAAAACTTTAGATGAGGGTCTAGGCTGTGTATGCCACCTTATCCCACATTTCTTTATTCATCCAATATGTATTTTTTTCTGATATTACTCCATGATAGTTTAAAAGGCACCCTGCCTTCTTCCTACTATGTAAGGACCAATAAAACCTATCTGGTAAGTTTTGTAAAACTAAAAAACCTTCCACTCTCCTGCTAAGACCCTATCCTTTCCTACCCACCTCCAGCACCACTCTGCCCATGAAGCAAAATGACTACAACAATCCACCCTGATCACTAATGATGCTCTATATTACCCTAGGTGTGTGAGTTAAATCAAAAGGTTGAGATCCACAGATGAAGAGAATAATATAGTGAGGTTCCTTTGTTCTGGGAATTTTCTTGTGACCTTGGAAAAACATTAACATGCCATTACTGTTTTTTTTTCTTCAGGTACAATTTTGAGGATATCATCACTGACTCTATGATGTTTTGAAATCTTTTTTTTTTCTTTTTTTCTGATCCCTCTCCCTGTAACAGCTTCATTTGATCATATTCCATTTATTGATCTCACAATGCCTTTCCCATAAAAGTAACAACAAACAAATGTACAAAGAAATAACTAAAGAGAATCAAATAGGAATAAAGACAACATGCAAATTGCTGAGACTTAATGAACATCAAGGGATCCACGAGTTGTTGGTTAGTCAAAACCAAATACCCTAGAAATGGAAATCATATCTTTAAAGAATTTTCAGCCTTTTAGTAGTGTGCCAAAAGCTATAATTGGAGAGAGAAGAGAAATGATGCTGTTGAGTGCTTATGATGTACATGGCAGCATGCCTGGTACTATGATGTTTTTCTCTCATTTACTTCTTACAATAATCATATTAGGAAGGTATTAATATTTCCACTTCCCATATTGAGAATGCAATGCTTAGAGAGGCAAAGTGGTTCACATTAGGTGTCACAGCTAGTAAACTCAGATTCATCTATCTTCCAAATCTCGTAGTCCAAATTCTTTACTTCATACTTTGTTTATTTGAATTTTTCCAGAATTGCAATAATGATGCAGAATCATATTGCCATTCTGTGAACATCACTTGTTTTTATTTTCTTCAAGGGGAAAAAGTGTATGGTTTTGGGACTAAAAATAAAATTATGGGATTTCCCAAGGAAGTTTTCCTTTAATTTGGTTTATTTAATTTTCAGGATAAGTATTTCTATGATATTTAACTCATTCCCAAATTTTGAAGACATGGTATTCAATTTACAAGCATTATCCATAGAAATGTTAATAAAAACAAGAATCAAATTTCAATAAATACTGTGATATGGCCTAGCTAGAGTTAGAATTATTATTTTCTTTGTACATAATAACATAACATTGAAAACTTCCAAAACCCCTAACGTCTATTGCACAAAATTTTTTTCTTCTTTAGCAATATGTTTCTGCAACTCCCCAAAATAAGTGTTGTTTGTATTAATGGATCAGGGTTCTTCTGTCATTAAGCTATCTGATACCTTACCTTTGGGCATCTCTAAAACTCAGCCCTTTGGAATTTAGTTTCCACTCTTTCTTTTACTCATTCATCCATATATTCATAAATTTACCAAACTTAGCTTGAGTGACAATAATGGTTGGCATGGTGTGCTCGGTAATGATAACATAAGAAAAATAATATTAGCAATTATTTTATTAGAACACATCGATGGGGGGCGCCTGGGTGGCTCAGTGGGTTAAGCCGCTGCCTTCGGCTCAGGTCATGGTCTCAGAGTCCTGGGATCGAGCCCCGCATCGGGGGTCTCTGCTCAGCAGGGAGCCTGCTTCCTCCTCTCTCTGCCTGCCTCTCTGCCTGCTTGTGATCTCTCTGTCAAATAAATAAATAAAATCTTTAAAAAAAAAAAAAAAAAAAAGAACACATCGATGGATGGGGCTCCTGGGTGGCTCAGTCAGTTCAGCATCAGACTCTTGATTTTGGTTCAGGTTGTGATCTCAGGGTCAGGAGGTTTAGCCCCACATTGGACTCCATGCTGGGCATGGAGCCTGCTTAAGATTCTCTCCCTCTCCCTTGACCACACCCCACCCCACCCCACCCTCTTAAAAAAAAAAAAAGAACACATTGATAGATTTGGTATATTATCTATTCTATCACCCAACAAAAATTAATCCAACAAGTATTTAGTGAGCACTGACTGAGATGGGTTTGGCAAAGGTAAAAATACATAACATATGCTCTCTCGTTAAGGATCTCCTACTCTATTTGTAAGGGGAAATAATAACTTAAGACTAATTATACACCATGAGATGAAAATGGTAAATAAAACCCATGATATAGCAGACATGAATAACTTCTTATTTTTTCCTGGAAGGATAGACAACAGCTTCTCAAAAATATTATATTTGTGAAAATGAGCTAGATTTTACCATGTGGAAAAGGTGGAGATGACTCCCTAGTCAAAGGATGTAACATAAGCCAAACAAGTAAAATTAATTTGTCTACAAATCTGTTTTGGGTCTGAATGGCTTTTTCATACCTCTTTCCTGAGTCCCAGTTCAATTAAAACTGTAGTCAATATGGAGCTAACACTTTCTTCTTTCTGCTTTTTAATCAATTCATGAAGGCCACATTTCCTATGATGGTAGATAGTTCTTATTTCACACATTTTTCTGTGTTTTCAGGAACCTGAATTGATATTTATTAGAATTGATATATTAATAAGTAACAACTCTGTAACATTCCATAGGGTACAGAGTCTGGACTTGGGGGAAAAAAAAACACCCTAAGATCAAATCATGGCTTCACAGCCTAGTGGTTGTGGTAAGTTGGGCAAGATGTTTAGCCCCACTGACTCCCATCTGTGGCAAGCTGGACAAGGTATTTAACCTTTCTGTCTCATATGTAAAAGAGAGGGGCAATTAAAAAAAAAATGTTAGATTTACTGAGTTCTTACTATGGCTAGACATGGTGCCAAGTGATTTATATGTATTAACTCATTCAATCTTCTCAATAAGTATCATGTAGAAAAATACGTTAATATCACTTTCATTTACAGGTGAGACCAATGAAATATAGAGTAGTTATTTCACTTAGGTAGCTGTGTGCCCAAGGTAACACAATGCTTATTGCCTGACTTTTACATAGTTATAAAGAGACCCTATGAATTCAGTATAAGTGAGCTTACATTCATTCTTTTGCATACAGACCGAACTAGAAGGCCTGTCTTCAAGAAATCTGAAGCTGAAAACAGCATTCCTCATTGCTTGTGCAACAGACCAGGGCTGGACAAAATGAGAAGCAGACAGAGTTTGAGAATCTTATATGCTATGTTAAGGTGCAATTGAGACCCATTAAGATGTTTTAAGCAAAGGAAAAACATAGTCAAATTTACATGTTACAAAATCTTTTGGATATTTACATGTATGGATGACAGATCTGGGTTTCCTTAGCTTGAGTTTGCACTACTGAAATTAAGGAAATCTATTAGGAAAGTGTTTTAATACCTTTTACATAAGTTTATGGAGAAAAACAATAAAATTGGAGAGGAAGGGGCAGTTGTAAGAACCAAAGATTATTTGTGTTAAAGATCTCCAGAATGTTTGATGATAAACTCCTCCTTAATTTGTTCAAGTTACATGCAACAGCAGTTACTGCCTAGTAAGATCCCAATTCCTGGAATCAGTTTAGTATAACATCTCCAATTCAGAGGCAGATTCTTGGCTTCCCAGTCAGAATTCACAGAACTCCTCTTTTATAAGCTCATCCACTGCTTTTATATCATAGCCAGACTGCAGGCTATTCCAAAAGACAACCTCCTCTTGAGTAGACCACAGAGAGAGAATAAGGACCCACTACTCCCGTGGCATGGTCTCCAGGCTCCAGCTAGGAGAAGATTCCAACTGAATTCACAATCTGGAAATCATGAGAAAGGTCCAGGCTGAGAACAATTTACAGGTTTTCTGCATATAGATGCTACTGAAACCCATGAGTTTGGATGGGATAAGCAAAGGAGTAATAGACTCCCTCATAGACTGAGAAGAAGCCAAACCCTGGGTCTCACCAATGTTTAGAAATATGGGAGATAAAAACTAGCAAAGGATATTGAGAAAGACAACTCTGTAACATGGAAAAATAAGTAGAGACTGGTGTCCTAGAGGTTAAGTAAAGAAAGAATTTCAAGGAGAAAGGAGTAAATCTGCCCCAAATGTTGTCCAAGGGTTAAGTCAGATGAGGGGCCCAAATATTCGTAACTATGTAGAAGTCATTGGTGAACATGACAAATGCATTTTCAGTGAAGTCCACGGGTGAAAGTTTGAGAAAATGGGAGGGGAATTGCAGAGTGAATCTGGACAACTTTTCAGAGAGGTTTCACTGAGAAGATCTATATAGTGAAGTGGTAGCTAGAGGGAAGGGTTAGATCAAGAATTCTTCTCCTCAAAATTTTTATGATAAAAATTTTCAAATATGATCCAAAGATGAAAGGGTAAGATTTTCATATAGATACCACTGAAATTTAACAATTGTTGAATTTTGCCATATTTGTCCTTATATTATTTTTTCTACAACATTTGAAAGTATATTGCAGATGTCAGATATATATATATATATATATATATATATATATATATAAAATATTCCTCAGAATATTTTCATAGGCATTTCTAAAATTATGGTCATTGTCCTACATAATTTTTTTTAATTGTATTTATTTATTTGGCAGAGAGAGAGCACAAACAGAGGGAGCAGCAGGCAGAGGGAGAGGGAGAAGCAAGGTCCTGCTGAGCAGGAAGCCGGATGCAGGACTTGATCCCAGGACCCCGGGATCATGACCTGAGTCAAAGGCAGACACTTAACCAACTGAGCCACCCAGGTGCCCTGCCCTGCATAATTGTAATACCATTACTATAACTGGAATCATTTAACATCAAGCCCACCTTCAAATTTCCCTGTTTTCCCCCAAATCTTTTATAATTATTTCTCTTCCAAAATTAAAATCCAAATTAAGCTTCATGCTTATGCTCTATAAAAATCTAGCGGTCTCAGTATTATGGATGACATTTGATCCCATGATTAAAGGTTTGTTTGTTTGGGTTTGTTTTTCATAAGAGAAAAATACATGTTTATAAACTAATGAAAATGATCTAATGAGGAGAAGAAATTGATGGCAAATTAACAGAGTGCTGTTCTTGCCTAAGCAAGAATAATATTTCAGTACTGGGGCTGTAAACATACAAACCTTAGGAACACAAATGATCACCCCAAGTGAAGGAGCATAGGAGAAAAGCAGGGAATGTGGGCACAGAGGCAAGTAGGTGGGGTCAGTGTTGTGCCATGTTGGCAGAAACTTGTAAAAAGTTCTCTTTTGATTACTTTAGTGTTCTCCGTGAAGTAGGACACAAGATTATTAGCTGAGAGGAGGAACACTACATCTTTAAGAAGAGAGATGAAGCTATAAAATAGTCATAAAAGAGTGGGAGACTGAATGTATTAGAAAATATTGAAAGTTGGGGCACCTGGATGGCTCAGTCAGTTCAGCATCCAGCTCTTGATTTTGGCTCAGGTCATGATCTCAGGTTCATGAGATTGAGCCCCACTTTGAGCTCCACTCTGAGCTTGGAGCCTGCTTAATATTCTCCTCCACTCCATCTGCCCCTCCCTCTCCTACCCCACCCCCAACTAGATCAGATTACAGGCATGCATTCTCTTTCCTTAAAAAAAAAAAAAAGAGAGAGAGAGAGAGAAGAAAATATTGAAAGCACTAACAAATAAGACAGAAGTTGTATTTTGAATGACAGTAAACCAGGAGCTTAAAACCTGTCCAGGAATGAATGGAGTAATCAATAGTTCCCACAAGAGACCCACATTCTCATAATGTGTGATTTGAAGCCTAGAATGAGGGAAGGAGTAAGCAATGATGGGAATTAAGCAATCCTACTGCATCTCCAGGCACTGGAGTACAGGAGGGAAAATGGCCACTCCCTCAGAAGACTGCAGAGAAAGCAACAAAATGAATATCGGCTCTTGAGCCCTTAATAACACACCAAGCATTGATCTAAGATTTCACATATATGGCATCCTCACAGCAATCCTGTGTAGGCACCATAATAATCCTCACTTTGTAGATTCAGAAGCTGAGGCATGAGGAGGTTAAACAAAATGTCATGCAGCAAATAACGAATCAGAAATCTTAGCTCCCAATCTGATTCCAGGGCCCAGGCACCACTTTGATTCAGCTGCCTTTTTATATAAAGATGATCTGAACCAAATAGAGATACAAATAATCGAATTATTTGAAATGCACTGAGCCCCAGAAGAGCTGGTTGCAAGCATTAACTTACGCATGAATATATTTTGTGATAGATGCAGGAATGATTACAGAGTGGTTCGGTATTAACACTGCTATCCAGGATAAAACCTACAGCCAGGAGTAACTTTAGTTAATGCCTTTTCATCCATCTTTCTTTATGGTCCTTGTTCTGTTGCCAATCCAGATCATGTGTGTCTATACTCCATAATGGTCCAGATGGGTTTGTTGCTTTTGGAAGTAGATCTAGGCTTTGCGGTAAAGTTCAAAAACTTTGGGAGACCTTTTTAAGAAGAATAATGCAGTTGTTAATGTAAAATTAAGCACAGAGCTTTGGAAGGAACCTGTGTCCGTAAAAGGTCTTGAAATTAAAGCTCCTTCAATAACTTTGGCTGAGGATGATTCCTGATGTTATTCTGATTACAGAAAAGTTGCAGTTTCTCCTTTTTCAAAGACACAACACCAATCGTTAAAATATAAGCCCTCTGTTTTGACTTGGTTTTGCTAACCGTGTTTCTACTTTTTGTTCTATTTCTATTTCTGTTCCTAATTGCTACTTCTCAATTTGAGTTAACTCTGGAGCTGTAAGAAATGGAAGTCCCTTGGGTGATTCCTTTATAATGTGAAAGCTGTCTGCTCTCAACAGTCATTCTTTCATAGTCTGAATCTTACTGTAGGTCACGATTTTAGGCCAGAAGAAGTATCTTTATATTGTTTGTTTGTCTTTAACCTAGGGGATCCTTCTATCTTCCTCCAGAGCACTTTCCTCAATAGTCTTAACTTTCTCTTGTTAGGAGGTCTGTCTTCCTTTTCTTATCACCCTAATCTGTACATTGGCTACTTTCCTTCCCTACTTTCTTGGTCACTACTATTTAATCACTTCATGATCCTGGTTATAAGTAATTGTCATTGTATGAAGACTTGGAAATTTCAAGTCTGAGAATTTGGATTTAAGTCTTGACTTACTAAGTACCAGCTAATGTCTTGAACAAGTCACTTAATAGTCTAGCCTAACTAACTTGTAATTGAAATGGGGATAAAGTCATTGTGAGAGAATATTGTATGAGAAAGTGTGTTTTAAAAAAAAAGTGTGTATGTGTGTGTGACTATGAAAATTTTCCTGTAATTAATTTCTCACAGATCTGCTGCTCCATTAAACTGCTTGGTAGGTGGGGGTAAGCCAAAGTTATAGCCAGAGTCTTCAAAAACAAAGCTGAACTATATGTTTCTACAAAACCCTCTTCCGGGACGCCTGGGTGGCTCAGTTGGTTGGACGACTGCCTTCGGCTCAGGTCATGATCCCGGAGTCCCGGGATTGAGTCCCACATCGGGCTCCCAGCTCCATGGGGAGTCTGCTTCTCCCTCTGACCTTCTCCTAGCTCATGCTCTCTCTCACTGTCTCTCTCTCAAATAAATAAATAAAATCTTAAAAAAAAAAAAAAAAAAAAAAAAAAAACCCTCTTCCTTGAAAGGGAAGACAGTGATTACCTTTGTAGTGACTCTGCCAGAAGTATTTTACAGGTAATCTGGCTGAACCCTAAGTATTAGAGTTCTTTGTCAGAAGTCACTCCAGATTCACAAGTAAGTACACAAGATGAACCCATTGCTCCAAGGTAGCTGAGCTCTGTTGGGTTTTAGCGGCTGCAGTAGTAAGGAATGCCCCAATTCTGTACCCCTCTCCGGTCTCTAGTTCCCTGGTCCTGTCTCCTCTTAAGCTCATGTTGAGCTGTTGTTCAGAATTCCCCTCCTGACATGGAACCTCACCTAGGACTACTGGAGTTCATCGGGCATTTTTTTTTAATTTTAATTATTTATTTGACAGAAATCACAAGTAGGCAGAGAGGCAGGCAGAGAGAGAGGGAAGCAGGCTCCCCGTGGAGCAGAGAACCTGATGTGGGGCTCGATCCCAGGACCTGAGCCAAAGGCGGAAGCTTTAACCCTCTGAACCACCCAGGTGCTCCTTATCAGGCATTTTATATATGTCAGCCTCAGAGGCAGAGTCGGAATAGAGAGCTGATAACTATCAGGTTTTATGAACTTTTCTCCCAGGAATTTCTTCTGTTGTTAAATAAATGCATGTGTATAAAGAGGAGCACAAAGGAGTGGGTCTGCTCATTCCCAGTGGCAGCACAGATGTGTATTGAAGGGAAGGAAAAGTGAAGGTTCTCCCTACATCTGCACCCTCTGAGTTAAAGACCCAGAAATGGCCTGGTAGAGACATATACTTAAGTTTTCTTTAGTGAACCCCTGTTCCACATATCAGTTATTTATTCTGAAGATTGGAGTAGAAAGGAATCCCTGGTTTAAGTTGGGATAGATGATAAAAATCACAATCATTGAAATCCACCAGCCAATGTAATGGTCCCAGGATTTGACTCATAGAAAGCTAGAGAAAGGATGTATTACCCACATGTTCCCTGGCCATGGAATTTGTTTAACATAATGTGACATTTTTAGTTTTCAACCTTCAAGGATCAATGTGGAGTGTGTCCTTTTAAACAACAACAACAAAAAAGAGAGGCTCTTTATTCAGTGAGATAATTACAGATTTGAAACTGCTGTGTGCTTTACTAATGAGCCTGAATATTTTTAGCTATGTGAGTTGTTTTCTTCCCAGCTTTTTACACATAATCTAACCCAAAATTGAAAAGACTTTACTTGTTCTTCAAACACTAATTCACGTACCTCCTAAGTCCTTAATAATGGCCTAGGCCAGAAGTGTGCATGTTTAGAAAAGTGGTCATTTTTTTTTTAATGTGAAAAAATTAAATTATCTGACTTCTATTCTAACATGGGTGTTAGCATTTTGCCAAAGTAAAAAAAAAAAATTCTAAATCAATATAATTTCCTCTTTGTACTGGAACATGGAAGATCAAGATTTATGTGTTATTGTTAATCTACTCCTCACCCAATTCTACCTAATCTATATTATTTTGTTGTCAAATTTTCCGCATGTATTACTATCTTTTTTTTTTTTTTAAGATTTTATTTATTTGACAGAGAGAGAGATCACAAGTAGGCAGAGAGGCAGGCAGAGAGAGGAGGAAGCAGGCTCACCGCTGAGCAGAGAGCCTGATGCGGGGCTCGATCCCAGGACCCTGAGATCATGACCCGAGCCAAAGGCAGAGGCTTAACCCACTGAGCCACCCAGGCGCCCCTTGTTTTTTTTTTTTTTTTTTAAGGTAAACAAGTCTGCAAAAAAAGTTCTGTGTCATAGGTGCCCTGAACACCTCGCGCATTCTCGTGTGGGTCATGTGGGTGAGGTCATCTGCGGTTTGACC
The DNA here is from genome assembly GCF_902655055.1 of Lutra lutra. Classification (NCBI taxonomy): domain Eukaryota; kingdom Metazoa; phylum Chordata; class Mammalia; order Carnivora; family Mustelidae; genus Lutra; species Lutra lutra. Next base: position 26,741,864 of record NC_062281.1, read on the forward strand.
TGACTCTTGGCACAATGTCCTGGGGTTCTTTCAGGAATCAGGAGAGATAAGTAGGCCCATGAGGAGTTGCCACTCATCTATTTCTCATTCATCACTCTAGTTTCACATGTGCCAGGACTTTTTGCTGCTCCCTCCTTAAAGTACATTTGCAAGCTCCTGTAGAAACCTTTAAAAGTTTAAAACCTTTAAAAGCCTTTAAAACTGCCTGGCTCTAATTTGGAGTTGACTTATCAAAGGCAGAGTGACCTAAAACCCATGCCATCTGTCATCTGGCCTCTTTGGTTTGATGTCATACTCTGGGACAAGTCATACAAGAAGATGGCATTATGCTAATCCTATATTTCCTGTCTGTGTAAGTCATGAGCTGAATCCATTTTGGCTTGCTGTCTCCTTAATAGCCCGATCCATAGAAGAGTGACAAGCCAATCAATTAGCTACAGAAGTGACCCTTGTGCCTTATTAGCTATTGCACTGCTGCTAGGGACTGCCTGACCACTTGACAAAGCCATAACTCATGAAAGCAATGCTCTGAATTGAAGCATCTATTACATATCTACAGGTTATCTATCTTATAGGGTAGGACCACTGTGCCATAGGAATATATGTAGCAGGCATTTTCAACTGTGTATGTTGCTGTCATATATTTCCATATCTTTGCAATGGAACAACACTAAAAAATACCAACATCATACATGAGGATAAGTCGACACAATAGAAGATACCATTTGTTGAGTGTTTACAATGTACATGACTTTGTTCCAAATTCATTGCATGTTAATCCTCACAACCACCATAAATTTGGTACTACACTTATCCTTATTTTATATATGAAGACACGTGAGATTAAGTAACTTCCTTGAGGTCACGTAGGTAGAGCCCAAGTGAGAACCCAGGTATTCTGACTTTAGACTCACCTTTAATTACTGTATTATATTACGACTCTGGTTAATGTGAAGTTCCCAAATATTACCACTTCAGTGAAGCTCAAAGAAGCTTCATGGTCCCTCTTCATGGATATATGTGCTTCTCAAATTAAATAAACAAGGAATGGGATTTTCTTTCCTTAATTCCAGGGATAATCAATTGCTAGTGCCCTCCAGCAAAAACAAGACTGATACTTAGCTCACATAAATATTATTTTTTCTACAGATAAAATTTATATAGGAGAAAGGCACTATTTTTCACTGCTACTTGGTTATATTTTGTTTATAGTAGCTCTAGTATCCATAGGGACAACAGATATATGTCCACAACACTGTCCCCAGAATACCAGAACTCTTTCTCATATAGCTTATAGTATATAGTTTGTAATTTTGTCTTTCTTTAGGAGCTACATTTTGTGACAGCCTATTATAGAATTTATAATTAGTAGTTACATTATTGGCTAAATTTTATGACATATACATATTTCTACATCTTGTCCAGAGTGGTTGTAAAAATCTTTCATTTGAATCTTTTTCCTTCAGGTTAAGGTAGTATTCTGCATGCTTCTAGGTTCCAATTACTATGCTATCTTAACTATCTGGAAAGATCAACAAACTCTCAATTAAAATTTGCAGGTTCAGTAATTTCATGACTATTTCTATGGGCATTTAAAAAGACATTTCAGGAAATGTGTTTAGGTTTTATTGGTAGGTTAACTCTTGAAAACATAAGCCTATATTTGTTCAACTTTTCTGAAACACTCTACTGTCATGGTTCAAAGCTACTAAATTAATCTCATCTATTATGGGTTCTGACAGTTCAAGTTCATGTGTTTTATGATAGCATTGGTATGCTACATTTTGCATGATCAAAAAAATGTTTTACTTTCAAATATCAGCTCAAAATTTGTTCAGGAAATATAATTTAAAAAATTAATTTGTAGTTTATTGTAAAACATGCTGAATTATTTTTATAATTAGTCAAATTATATCACTTAAGAGAACATTAACATTATAAAACGTATTGTTATCCAAGTTATCAGTAAATAATATATTTGTAGTGTATTTTAGAGAAAAGCATGCTGTTGAGGTCTGAACATGAATGCTATGCTCTAAGAGTTAAATGGGCCTCTTCAAATCATAACCTTTCAATCTCAAATGATAAAAATGATAAAAATCAAATAAATATTTATGTGACATTATTTTAGTTCAAAATCAGTTTGTTGGGCACCTGGGTGGCTCAGTGGTTAAAGCCTCTGCCTTTGGCTCAGGTCATGATATCAGGGTCCTGGGATCGAGTCCCGCATCGGGTTCTCTGCTCAGCAGGGAGCCTGCCTCCTCCTCCTCTCTCTCTCTGCCTGCCTCTCTGCCTACTTGAGATCTGTCTGTCAAATAAATAAAAAAAACTTAAAAAAATCTTTAAAATCAGTTTGTTGATTTTTGGTTTTTCTAAAGAAATTTAAGATTAAGTAATTTTCTACATAAATTATAAAGTCTGGTGGTGGGTATTATGGAGGGCACATATTGCATGGAGCATTGGGTGGTGCATAAACAATGAATTTTGGAACACTGAAAAGAAATAAAATAAAATAAAATGGAAAAAAATTAAAAAGTCTAATTGTCAAAAACTATTGCATCATATATCTAAATTTAGTGCTTCCATTATATGCTTAGCAATTCCAGGGAGGTTATATATATGATATAAAAGACCACTAGCAGATTGATTAAATATACTATGAGGCTCTCTTTAGCTTTTATTCAATTTCTAAATTCCAATTAATCATTTTCACACAGTCTAATTTACAGTGCATTTTGGGCCTGTCAGTGAGTGCTATGTGTTTGTCTTTAGTAATTCTGTTTACAAAGTGCACCATAAGGAATATTTAGAAAAAGCCAGTATCACAATTAGAGAAATCAACCTTACTACTAAAGTACTATGAGGATGATGACTACTACTACTGTTACTCATACTACTACTGGTCATTTATTGTTTACTTTGTGCCCAGCCTGGTTTTAGATAATTTAAGTTTATGATTTCCAATTCTCACTACTATTAAGAGAGATTTCATTTAATTTACTGATTAAAAAAAGAAAACAAAACTGATGCACAAGGTTGACAAAAGTCACTTGGCTTCCAGATGACAAAGCTAGAAGTTGACTCAGACTCCAAAACCTTCTCTCTTTATGTACAGTGTTGTCACAGGAAGGAGCAACTTAGTTGGCCAAGTGTGTTGAGGCTTCAAAGGGTAGCATGATCCTGGCAAAGTCCCCTAATTCAGAACCAGATTGCCTGGTATGAAGTCAACTTTGTGATGTCTGCTAGGTGGATTCACACATGCCAGACAAAACTGGTTAAGCAAATGTGTTGATTTATTAGAAGAGGGATACATTTTATTCTAATGACCACAAAATTCGTAGTCATTATCCTGGTTTCCTGACATCAGTTTACCAGGGATACCAATTCAGTAGTCAGAAGGTTGCTTACTTATCGAAAGTCAGAGCAAAAAGATATAAACTGTCCGGAAGGATATTTCCTCTAGGCCATGATCAGGCTTCCAATGGCCCCGTCTCCCATCTCCTCCTCCCAACAGACATACATACACACAGTCACAAACAACTTTCTGGAGAGCTGACTTCTGTTACAAAGTTCCTCTGTATTTGTTCCATGGACAGCCCAATCCTTTTTTTTTTCCCCTAGAATTTCTTTTCTAGACTTATAGATAACCATTTCCTTCTAAAATATTTTGTTTTGAACAAAGAGCTATCAAAGTTAGAAATTAAAAATTATTTCAGTTTAAATTCCATTCCTTGTGTGCCTCTAAGGTACCTGTCATCAGGATTGGAATTTAAATATTTCAAAATCTCTTAACGGATTCATTACACAAATGGTACCTTTTGTACATTGCTGTTAATTCATTTTCATATGCTTGTGTCTAAGTTTTTAAAATACTCCACTGTTATTCTCATGGTTCAGCATAAAAATTAGTTATTGTGTTAATTCATTTCCCAAATTTATCTGTTGGAGGTTGGAATAATTATAAGCATAAAGGGGGAAACATTAATCTCTATTCATGTTTCCCGAGGTTGGAAGACAGCAATTGGTCTTATTAAATGTATATATTTTTTTAAGTTTGTACTAGTTTGTGAAGAATATGGAATCTAAATTAAGATTAATACACTGAAAAAAAATAAGTTAAAAATTAAAATAAAATAATTGTTAATAGTTAAGTATCTATCTCTAAAGAATCACTAATTTAAATCACTAATTAAAAATCATTAAATTAAAAAAAGACTAATACTCTAAAATACTATTTTAACTAATATAAATTTACTGAGTATCCACTCAATATTATCCACTCTGGGCCAACTCTAGGCAATTGGAGTATCATTGTCCCAGGGCAGTGATAAATTACTTTTGAGGAAGATATAAACAGTTAAATAGGCAATTTTAGTAGAGGGTGATAAATGCTGTAAAACAGAAGAGGCTTCCCCAGAGAAAATGATCTATATTTGAGTGTAATAGATGAGTAGGCATTAGTTATGTATGTGGGGGGGATGTGTGTGAATAGGAGAGAAAATGTTCTATTTAGGAGTAATAGCTCCTGAAAAAGACCAGTCTCAAAAAAAGCAGAAAACATTTGTGGTACTATTTGTCTTAACAAGCCATTCAGCTGATGTTCACTGAGATAGGGTGCAAAAAGGGCAGAAAAGAAACTTTAACACTTAGAAGTTAAACAGTCAAAAGAATGAAATTCTGCCTTTTGCAACGATGTGGATAGAACTAGAAAGTGTTATGCTAAGTGAAATAAGTTAGAGAAAGACAAATACTATATGATTTCACACATGTGAAATTTAAGAAACAAAACAGATGAACATAGATGGGGTCATGGAGACAGAGGCCAGGAAACAGACTCTTAATTTTAGAGAACACACTGAGGGTTACTGGAGGGAGATGGGTTGGGGGAAGGGTTAAATGGGTAATGGGTTTTAAGGAGAGCACTGGTTGTATTGAGGACTGGATATTGTATATAAGTGATGAATCACTAAATTCTACTCCTGAAATTAAAATTACACCATATGTTAACTAACTGGAATTTAAATAAAAATTTGGAGGAAGAAAGAAAAAAACAAAAAACAGAAGTTATACAAAGTCATCCCATTTAATGCAAGGGTTATATTCCCAAAGACATCAAAATTCAAATTCTCTTAAGTCATGCATGCATTTTCTATAGTAATTAATTAAAAGAAGAAGAGGAGGCATTCTTAAAATAATAATATGAAAATAATAGGGGTTCTCTTTTGCTTTAATGCTGTTTTTAAAAATGTTTCAGTATTATTCATAATATTTTGTAGACAATCTCCCCTAAATTAACTGTAAGGTCTATCGTGGCAGTTCATTAGTTTCATTGTGTTTTATCACCTCTAAATTTCTTCTAAGGTGTTTATTTGTTTTTGTTTTTTTTTTTTTGTTTTCTGATGCTAGCATCACCAGCACTTTATGAGTGCTTGGATGCTTGGCAGGGATTTTTATAATTTTATAATTTTTAAAATTTTTAATTTTTAAATTTAAATTTTAATTTTAAATTTTTAAATTTTTAAATTTTCTATAATTATAATTATAGTGACTATTAAAATAATACCAAAGCAATAGTGAGCACCTTTGCTTTACCAGACTGTTCCCAACTCGGAGCCTGAATGATCATTTAAAGACATATATCCTAGGATCCATACAGTGCCTTTGGTAGTCCATTCATCAGAACCCAAGAAGAGTAGAGAAGGCGAGAGCAGAGCATAGTGCAGTGGAGTGGAAAGAGAAAGAGGAAGATTGAGATCAGGTGCAGGCAGAAAGATGAGAGAGTATTATGTGGTACTTTGTGGATCATTACCTGGGTCTGTAGTTTTACTCAGAATGACATGGAGGATCCGAAAAAGGATTGTCAAAGGGGCATAGGGATCCTTGGATGTCCCTATTATGAATGACATCAGTCATTCAGGCTTTGAGTTGGGAATAAAAACTCCAGGGAGGGAGAGTTGGCGGGAAAGGAAAGGGGATTTTACTACCAGAGTCATTGCACTGCCAATCATACTGGTCTCCTTGCTGGCTCCCCAGATGCCAACCTCAACCCCACCTGGATTTGCTACTTGCTCTACCCACAATGCTTTTCCTTATATAATGACATACTTATTCCTTTACCTCCTGCAGTTCTCTGCTCGAATATGATTTCTCAAAGAATACCCTCAATGAATCCCCCTCCCATACCCCCTCTTTTTAAATTTGCTTTGCTTTTTCCTTATTAGCACTTATGACCATCTTTTCTATTATTTAATTTATTTATTTCTACTTGTTTCTTGTCTGTCTCCTATCACAGGAATAGATGCTTCACGAAAATAAGGATTTTCATCTCTTTCTCTATCTCTTGTGTGTGTGTGTATGGCTGAATCTCTGTGCAAATTAATAGTATCTACTAGTACATACTAGTAGCCAGAAACATTTGTAAGATGAATGAAGGAATGCACTGTAATTATGCCATAGTATTTCTCAGGCAAAGCATAGTGTACCAAAGAAAAGCAGGTGTTTCCATTTAAAACAAAGGGGAAGGCCAAGTGACATCAAAATAAACATGGTTTACCACCTATTTGGTCCACAGCTTTGAAATTGTGAGATGCTTTATTATGTTTAATTGAATTATTACATAAATTCAAGTTAGTTACATAAAGTAAGGATGTTAATATCCAAATTATTAAGATTTTCAAATTTGTGTAACTCAGCTTATATCAAATGAAACTCCACACATATGACCTGCTACAAGAAGATTTTCTCCTTTTAATTTTTGCTTTATTGAGTACTTTTTCCATAAAAAATAAGCAGGCAAACTAAGAAAATGAAACTAAAAACCTCTGTTGTAATAATAACAGTAGTGAAGAAAATATGAGCAAGGAAAGAAAAATAGAGCATAGCAAATATCGATAGAAGAAAAAAAGTATCTTCAGTAACAATATGCTAGAACACTAAACCATGTGTACAGAGACCATTTTCATACGTCAGTTTTAGAACACATGGAATTTACTTTATAGATTAAAATTTTTAGTATGCTTATAAATTGATACTATCTAAATTTATACACTGCAACATTATAATATGTTTGCCCCTCTTTTAGATTTTTTTTGCCAATGGACCACTGATCCCCTTCTCTGTTTGTGGTGTTGCTGTGGAGGACACAGGAGGGACAAGTTGTCATTCTCCAGTTGGTCCTAGAATTTATAATCTCCTGGCACGTATTGCTGTACACTGCAATATATGCCCAAAATTTTTATGATTTATTAGTTACATCCCAGTAGGAGAAGACAGAGAATGTACAGTTACTACATGGAAGATCTCCATGGAATCTCCAACCCATCCACTATTCCCAAGAAACGGATATAGTAAAGACCAGGGAAGTGGGATAGCTTCTTATTCACATTCATTCAGCACATTAAATCACATAAATAAAAATTAGTGTGTTTATATATCTGTTAAAGCTGATTGATAATGCTTCTTAAGACCATGAGGAACATAATGAGATGAGATATTTCTTAGGAAAAGCAAAAGCATTGTACAATGTGTTAGCAGATTGTGCATCATGCCTTTAAGACCTGATTAAGTTTCATTTTCTCTGTAGGCTTTCTTCAACTTTTACAGGCGAAATTGGTTATTCCATTCACAGTACTTCCACCAAACTTGTTTATATTTGTTTTTATAGCACTTGGCACATTGCATAGCAATTTATCATTTAATCTATCTGCTTATCTCCCTCCGCTTTACTCCCAGAGTGCTTGTTATGCACTAGAATTTCTATCCATGTATCCAATGTTTAAAATGTAACATTTTAATTCAAGGTGCTATATTTTAGATAGTTAGATTTCTGTCGCTTAAAGGAAATGTGAATTTCTTATGTTTTTTTTTTTTAAAACGATTTTATTTATTTGAGAGAGAGAGACCGCAAGAGAAGGAACACAAGCACAGGGAGAGGGAGAAGGAGAAGCAGGCTTCCCGCAGAGCAGGGAGCCCAATGCAGAACTTGATCCCAGGATGCTGAGATCATGACTTGAGCTGAAGGCAGAAGCTTAAGGACTGATCCACTCAGGCACCACTCTTATGTTTTATATTGGCAAGTTATCTATCCTGTCTGCAGTCTTACTGTCTAATAGACACAGGAAGACACATTTGAATTTTAGTTCATTATCTAGAATCTGTAATGGGAGTATAAAATGACTCAACATGTGTTGTTTTCAGCAACAAATGCCATGTTAGTACCAATGATTCATACCTAGTTTGAATGGAAAAGCCATTTCCAAAACCAATAGTCTGTTAACAATCACTCCTTGGAACAAAACATAAGCCGACAATGTCAATACTTAGCTATCTTGCTGAGTTTGATTCTTTGAATTATTTTTAAATTTCTGGATGTGTTGGGGGGGCAGATGTAATTCTAAGTGCCCATTCAAAATTAGACTACTCTTTTCTGAAGATATTTTAGTCTCTTTTTGCTACTGATATAAAGAAGACAATAACTGATTAGTAAATGAAAGTGGCAAAACCCAGGATGATTCATTGCCTTGGATTAATTTGGTATATTCCATAGAATATAAATACTCCCATGTTTCCTATGCTTAGAAAGTTAAACATCCAGAAGATGTACCTGCTGTCATGTACGTAGTCTAGGAGTGGGACTGTAGCTCTTCATTAGCAGATATAAATTCAAGAATTATCTGGTTTAGGAGTGGCATCTATCAGTCATTCTACCTCCATGAAATCTTAGAAGTTGAGCTAAACTTCTTATTTTGAAAAGTTATTTAGAAATTATTAAATTGTTAGTATACTACATTTTGTATCTCTTGATATGTTCAATTTGCAAAAATGTTTCAATCAATGGTAAATCCTTGATATTTGAAAAACTCATCTAAAATGCCACATTTTCCAGGAATAGGATATAGCTTGCTTTACAGGATATGAATATAACTATTGAGGACTTAGAAAGGTGCATTTTAATACAGCTTGAGGAGGAAAGCATGAGGCTACTCCCTGAATCTAAAATGCTGACTTTCCATGCATTGGTTAATGCATGGAATTAACCAATTAGTCATTGCAGGCTCAGCAGCCTCTCAGGCCCTGAAGTCCACTTTCATCAGCCCCCAGAGTGTAGCTAGAGATGCAAATCAGATGATGGTCAGCAGGGGAGGTGGCCCTCATTTCCAAGGACTTTCTTCATTAGTTCTTGTGGGTTTTTTGAAAGACTTGGGAGGTAATGTTTTATGACTTCCTCAGAACTGGAAAGTCACTAGTCCGAATAAGCTCAGGCTACCTATTTATTGGTTAATCGGATCATATTATAAAATTGTTCATTATTACCAGCAAGAAGGGAAGAAACGGAGAAGTTAGAAGCAACTTGGATTTCAAAGAGTGAAGAACATCTCATTCTGACCACTGCCAGTTCAAACTTGATGATGAGAACTAGGGAAATAACAGAGATTTGAGATTATATACGTTATCCAAAGGACAGGGAGTCAAAGAGACCAAATTTTTCTTTTCCTTTTTGTTGAGGCTCCTTTACAGTGTTTAAATGTGAGAAAAAAGACTGTCCCTCTGCTCACAAAGGCCTTAATTCAGAACTTAGGGCAGGATCAACAGATCATGCTAGAATTTCTTTACAAAAATGCCAAGCTTAATTATGATTATATTCGTGGAGATGAGTTTTGGAGTTCTTAAGGATTTCTGGATTGTCGATACTAAAATATTGTTTATGTATACAATGAAATGTGAATCAATAACCCTGCTTAAATGACTACATTTGTTTAACAGAGATTTTACTTCCCACAAAGTAACTATGTTTTTAACCATACCTTAATTTAGCTAACATGATCTTAAGAGTCATTATATTATACACTCTCCTTTCTAAGTGTGCTATTTTATATACTTTAAAAAGTTCGTTTTCTCTAATGTCTGGTTCATTTATTTAGGTATTTAGGGAACTTTCAATAGAGTAGAAATCATATTTAAGAAACCACATGTGCCTTATTTGCTTTCTTTTTTTTTTTTTTTTTAAGATTTTGTTTATTTATTTGACAGACAGAGATCACAAGCAGGCAGAGAGGCAGGCAGAGACACAGAGAGGAGGAAGCAGGCTCCCTGTCAAGCAGAGAGCCCGAAGCGGGACTCGATCCCAAGACCCTGAGATCATGACCTGAGCTGAAGGCAGAGGCTTAATCCACTGAGCCACCCAAGCGTCCCTGCTTTCTTAACCTTCTGTTAAAAAATGTTAAACACCTCTCACAAAAACGTAATAGAGGAAAATGTACAAAGAAGACATTATCTGCTCCCCTTTCCAACTCCCTTTCTTTCTGTTTCAGTAGATAACTTTATTAAGCTTGTACTTCATCTATTTTAGATGAAAGATACTGCATTTTAACCTCTAAATAGGAAACTTGTTTTGAACATCTCTGATACCTATGGTTTAAGATTAAATTTAATATTAAGTATTTAATCAACACATTTCAGAGAGCAAATTCCCAAGGCTGTTACAAAGCCAGAGATTGGAATTTATACATACAAACCTATTGAACTAAGTAAAATTAAAAGTTACTCCTACCTTTCCTTTCTTCCTCCCTCACCTTCAGGAAACTTAATAATATTCTTCAGCGAAATTATCTTTTTCCCCATAAATTCCCCCTCCATTCTCAGCCCATCAGAATTCTATCCACCCTTGAAAGTGCAACCAAAATACTACCTTCTTGATGAGGCATTGTCTGACTTTTCCATAAGGAGAGAATTTTCTCTCCTTTAAAGCTGTAAGACTATCATTTTTTCCATACCCCCTTCTTGTAGCATAGTAATTTATGCAGTCCCTGCCTTGATTATGAAGTTTGTATCTTATTCATCTCTCAGTATAAATATCAACTAGTAGTTTGAGAGTTTGGGGTCTGGAGACAAAAAGATCTGAGTTTGAATCTTTACCAATTTTGTGATCTTGGGTAGCTTTATTCAGCCACTCCTATCATCACATTTCTCTTTAGAAATGCAGACTCACTTCACTGAAAAGTATAAATAAAGTACTTAGTATAGGAAGCACTTAAATTCTATTAGCCATTGTTTTGTGTATGTCCCCTTCGTTTATGGCATTGCATATAACATACATAGTTAAATTCTATTGGTGAAAGAATAATATTTTGTTCTTGTTTTCTACAAACATTATTATTATACTTTTATTCCAAAAATAACTTGTTTCTCTCATTCTAGTATTCCTTCTGTCTTGTTATTGAGTTAACAGTATTAATTGGATTTTCACAGGGTCTACAAAAGTATATTAGAATCTTGGGATATCAGAAATATTAGTAATTGTTGTCTTACTCTCAGAATATTTTGTTACTACAATTTGGTCTGCTTCACTGAAATAACTCACCAGGAAATGTAAAAACATCATTATTACCTAAAAGATTATTTTCTCTTGTATCATTAAGTGGGGTAGGAGCATTTTTATACAAACATTTTGTTTTAAAGATTTTTTATTTATTTATTAGACAGAGAACACAAGTAGGCAGAGAGGCAGGCAAAGAGAGAGAGAGGGAAGCAGGCTCTCTGCTGAGCAGAGAGCCCGATGCGGGGCTCGATCCCAGGACCCTGGGATCATGACCTGAGCCGAAGGCAGAGGCTTTAACCCACTGAGACACCCAGGCGCCCCTATACAAACATTTTGATACTACACCAATAGTTTTTAGATCTATTATTATCAGTTGAATTAAGTGAGGTAGTCAAAGAATAAAATATATGCTTAAAATTTAATCATTATAAACCAATAACAATCTGAGCCCACCATTAAGTCTTCAAAAAATAATGAAAATAAAATAATCTATTCTAAGCACAATGATCACAGTTTTTCAGTGCATTTTAAAATATTAAGTCATTTATCTGAAAACTACTAAAGAATTTATTGCTATATTCTTTAATAGCATTTTTTCTTATGTATATGTTGTTCCATAATCATACTGTACATGGAATTTAAATCTGCTTCTTCACCTATCACAATAAAAATCACACAGATTTTCCCAAGTTGATTTCTTTATTAATCTAGTCTTAGGATACTAGACTAATAGGTCTTCAGAATTGGGATGGCTTCTGAAAATCCCTCTGAACCTCTATCTCAGTACTATTATAATATAAACATCATCAAATCTTTTAAAATTCACAACTAACCCAAGCCAAAATAACAACAACAATAAAATAACTCTTCCTTCAAGCCTGTGTCACCCCTAGCTGTCCTCATGTCTCTCTACTTGTCTTTACCACCAGTATCAATAAAGGCTTTATCTTACTCCCTTTCTTCCTGCCTCTTAATTACCAAAGCAGTGAACCCTTAGTATTCATCTTAATTGAACTCCCTCTGACATTTAACACTGCTGACAATCTCCTTGAATCTAAAACCTCCCTACTCTTTCATGAAAGCACCTTCCTTGAATGTCCTTTTGCCTCTGAGTTCTGAAGTTCCATGGATTCTGGTGTTAGTTTGCTTTTCCTCTGAATTCATTCAGATCCCAGGATGCAGCCTTTTTGTGTGTGTGGCTTACACTAGCAGTCGCATGACTACAAGCATGTCTAGCTGCTTAATGGACTTTTCCTCATGATATCTCACAGGCATAGAAAATTCATCATGTACAAAAATAAGTTCATCAACATACTCAAAGCCACTCTTCCTCCTATCTTCCCTACCTTTCCCTTTCTTTTATTCCCCACTCCCCACTGGTTTCCAAGTTCTAGAACCTTTACTTTTGGTTTCTTCCTCCATCACCTTAGTTCAAACACTTACCATCTCCTGTTTGACATTCTATAATTACATTCTCTAGGTTTTTCTGCCTCTAGGAACCCAGGGCTGTAATCCATTCCCTAATGGGTTTATCAAATCTCATCACCTTTTTCTTTTCTTACAATTCTCCAATGGATCTCTAGAGCCTACATGATAAAGTCTTAGTTTCCTAGAAAGGCACATGAACTACTGGTTCTCCTAAGTATAGCAATCTGATTAACCCACTTGTGCATTCATTCATGCAGTTCTCTCTGCCTGGGATCCTTTTTCACCATTTTTATTACTTTTGGGATTTTTTTTTTAATTTTTTTATTTTTTTCAGCATAACAGTATTCATTATTTTTGCACCACACCCAGTGCTCCATGCAATCCGTGCCCTCTACAATACCCACCACCTGGTGCCCCCAACCTCCCACCCCCCACCCCTTCAAAATTCTCAGATCGTTTTTCAGAGTCCATAGTCTCTCATGGTTCACCTCCCCTTCCAATTTCCCTCAACTCCCTTCTCCTCTGGGATTTTTTTTTTTTTAAACTCAGATCAAGGATAACCTATTCCACGAAGTCCACCTTGACATATTCTCTTACCACTACTTTAAAATGTTATTTATTGCCTCACTTTTGCCATTCCACATCATTGCAAACTTGTGTTATGCTACAGATTATACATTAGTGTTGTGCCTGTTTTCATGTCTGTCTCTCTTCTGACCACAAATCCCATGAGAAGAACATTATCCCCAAGACCTAATGTAGTACCTCGTATATCTATAGGTATAATAATTGTTAGTGTTATCTTTAATGAGCACATAAACTGAGCAGAGTAGACCTTGAATACTGCTTACAGAAGTAAAGGAAGCATGAAAGGACAATCTCAGGTTATAGGAAATCCTGCACACTTTTTGGCAGAAAATTGTATATTTAGTAAAAATAAGTTTTGGGCCACCTGGGCAGCTCAGTCGATTAAGCATCTGCCTTCGGCTCAGGTCATGATCCCAGGGTTTGGGGACAGAGCCCTGTGTGGGGCTCCTGGCTCAGTGGAGAGTCTGCTTCATCTTCTCCCTCTGCTCCACCTGCTCCCCACTCATGCACGTGGTCTTTCTCTCTCAAATAAAAATCTTAAAAAAAAATAAAGTTTTAAACTTATGCTTTTTAATTATGACTTTAATTCATAAAATAATAACTGCATGGCAATGATGATTGCCAACAATATAGAAAATGCATTAAAATGAAATTTTAAGAAGAAAAATAACAAATTCCAACTTAATTTCTTCTAGTGGAAATCTGTTTTTAGGAACTCTTGATTTATAAATAACTTTAACAATCAATAGTTTGTACTTGGACACATAAATGCATTATATTTGGAGAAACTGGAAAAATTAAAATCCAGTAAAGTGACACTGTTGTCTAAGAACAATGAAGGAAAGGAAACCCAGACTTCATACAAGTAATACTAATGGATTCTCATATTTTTAGCAGTGGTATAAGAACAGTAATATACTTCCCTTCCCTCTAATTTCAACCACTTTATGAGAATCTAAACTATATTTAAGTAACTATTTGAGAAAAAAAAAATTAACAAAAATGTTCTATGGGACTAATGTGTTATTTATACTGTTAAGTCATAAAGGCGTATTAAGAGAAGAGTTCCTGAATGTATTCAATCTTATTAACACATTTTATCACATTTCACAATTTCTTAGATGCCCCTTTCAAAAAAATTAACATCTCTGAAATTGGTATGTATGTCACAATCAATGGCTATCTTAAATTATCAGCAATGTTTTGCTTTCTTAGAGACACAAAATAATGATGCCTCTTAAAATCAATGTTGTCTTAATTTGATGAATAAAATAGAAATTAGAATGGGGACATAATGGGCTCAATAACTGATTAAAAACTCTCAAAAAAGGTAAATTTACATATATGACATAAAATAAGTAGTTAATATGGATTTGACAGTTTGAATGCCACCCCCCCTTTCACAATCATTAGCATTATTTTCCTCTGGTAATAATTAAGCATATGGACAATAATATTTCTACTTAATGTTATACCTTATTTGACTTAGCATACCGTGTGTTCAAGTTCGAAATTTTTTGAAGTTTTTTGAATAATCCCAGTCAAGTTTACTTTAAATGCTTTCACAAAACAATTTTAAAATAACATGTGGTGCTATCAAAATAGCCTAAAAGAAGAGATTCAATTGCAATGCAAATTCTTAAAAATAACTGCAGACTTCACTGATCATAGACATTTGTCAAATTTCCTAGCCAAATTACTGAAAAGCATTTTACCAGTTTATCTGAAAATACGTGGCTATACACACACCATTGATGCTACCAGTTTTCTTACCCTAGTAATGGAGATTAATGATGCATGGGCTGGCCTGTTTTTCAGTAAGTAAGAAAAAATTGAAATTCAATGGATATCCCTGCTCTAGTGAATTCCTCACTGTAACAGTACTCTTATCACCAGATTCCAGTACACATATCTCTTCTACTCCAATCCAAGGAAGGCTACATTTATCAACATATTATTTTCAGCTCAGCAAAGAGTTTCATATGGGTAACTTGCATCGATTTCTTAATCTCTATGTTTAAATAAAAATATTTATATGACTAGGATTTGTTTTTCACAAAATAAAGGTGTCATAACATATGGTATTTGGGTTGGAGATTACACAACAAATATTTATATTTGATAAGAGGTATTAAATGCCTATTTTCCAAAAATATTTCCCTAATATGCTGCTAAATTATATAATATTTTTATGTTGTGAATTCCTATGATTAAAAGATAACCTCCCAGTTCAAATTAGAGAGAGGAAACATTACCACCTATTAATATCTTAACTTTGGTTATTTTGCAGGAAGGTCATATGAACAAACTTGGCTTTAGAAATTAATGACATCAGTTATCAAGAACATAAAATTTATTCTAGACCAAACCATGAAGGAAACAAGGCACTGGGCTTATGTTACGGTAGGAAAAAAAGTGTGTTTCCCATACTTCAAGAAACCATCGCAACCCTTGAACTATGAAGCAATAGTTTTCTAACCCCAAATCTCAAATATTTTATGAACAAGTCTCATTCAATCTACTTCTCTATTCTTCTTCTTCTTCAACTGGCTTTCTAAGGCTTAAAAACAAAGCTATTCCCCCACAAGAACAACAAGCAGTTCACATCTAGTGACATCCCCTTTCATACATATCTAAGAAAAACATTTTTTTCCCCTATCATAACAGATAAACAACGAAAGAAACTCTCATCCTGAGGGACCTCCCTCCAGCTCAAACTTGCACAAATAAAACCTCTCCCATACCAGTTCCCAGAACATGTCACAACCCCTCACCCCCATAATATTTTCAGAAATGTTTTTTTCTGTCTGAAATATTCTTTCCACCAACCTGCCTTATCCTATTGCCTTTAATTTACTAATTTCAGTCCTTAAGAGAAGTCTTGACTTTAATTCAGAACAAGTCAGGTCTCCCCATTATGTGTTTTCACATATTATTTGCTTATTTGAATGACTATATAGTAAACATCTGCCTTTTCTGTCATAAAGTACATTCTCTGAGGATTTCAACACTGTACCTCTCATGCCCAGTAACATACTAAGGATTTAATAAATATTTGTTAATTGAATCAGTTTGTGCTTTTTCCAAATCAGAGCATACTCTTATTTGCCTCTGGCAACTTTAATATCCTGCTGTGCATTCTCTACCAAGGTACCCAGTTAAGCAAAAATATTGTTTATATTAAAATGACTCTGTAGCTTTATTTTTATTAAGATAAATGTTTCTCCTATATATGCTACATCATATATGCAATTTGTTACAGCACCCGCCTGAAAACCCTGGCATTGCCCTGATGTAGTGAGTCACAGATCTGTGTTTGTTCAGTGACAGCTGCATACTTGCCATAAATGTCACTATGGCTAGGTGATCATGACAGTTTTTCAACTGACTCGGATTTCTAGGACTTCCTTTACTCAAACAGCTCTTTCCCATGTAGCTGATGTTTCTTTATATAAACTTATCTTGCCAGAATCAACTAACCATCATTCTTCTCTCTTAGGGCTAGCTGTTCTGCTGCTAGTTTTTATCCCCTCAGGTGATTTTAACATACCTTAATAACGTTCAAGCATAGTTTACCGATACTTATATATCTTCTCATTTTTAGTATGTTTTGTGAAAACTTGCTGTGATATTCATGCCCTGTACAATGAAAATGCAGTTACTTTTTTTTTTTTCCTGGACATTCATGAACATTATAGCCATGACTATTACTTGTGAGAATTATCCCTGATTCTTCAGTGTGACATTATTTTATTTATTTCATAATCACAGCCACATGATGTTGGGAGGAACCATAACAGTATAATTCCATAGCAAGTCATTTGCTTCTTTGTTTGGGTCATGAAGTCACATCCGCTGGAACTGGAGCTGGTGCTTACATGTGGAGAAAATAGCAACACTTAAAAAGGCTGAATATGACACCAGGGCAAAGGGACAGTAGTTCAGGAGAGCTGAACTGCAAGGTGCATGGGAAAGAAAGGTGGGAAATAGCTAGAAAGGAAGACTGGATTCATGGTATAAATGGCCTTGCATGACATACTGTGGACTTTGACTTGCTGATCATGAGTATATTTGAGGCACATACTAGAAGATCAGAACTACATTTGGAAAATATTGTGTCAGCTTATTATACAATAGTGATAGAAACAGGCGCATTGTTGGACTTGGGCATATGGTCAAACTGTGTAAAGTTTGTTGTTAATTTCAACATTAGACCCCACTTAATTCCAGTTGTCAAGCAAGAGGGCTGTAGCTGTAGTATAGGAAGAAAGCTTGTACAGATCAAAAGTTCATCCTACATTAGGTACTTGTAAGCCAGCTTGGGGTATATTTGAAATTCAAAGATAAAATCGAAGATGAGATTACATATAAAAATAACTTTTTATTAATCACCTAGCTCCTGGAGTTTAGTATTGTGGTGAAATCAGTTCCTCCTTAACTCATTCCTCTTTATTCTTTATTAAGACTCTTACTGAAAAAAAAAAAAAAAAGATTTGTTCATTTTCCTGTGTATATATAAGAGGAACATTCTGAACTGATGCTCATTTTTTACATTTCAAGATCTTCCCTTGGAATGACACATTCTGAACATTAATAATTATTTCTAATAACTTATAAGTGGGGTGAAATCGTCCTTCCTCCAGGACACACACCAGTACACATAAAATAATCCTCTTAGATTTTAATAGACTAGTGTATACAACTGTTAAAGAATAAAGAAAAAGTGCCCTCGCATACCAGTTTATCTAGGATAGTCTCAATCTGCATCCATTAATTTAATTATTAATAATGCCTCCTGTCGGGACACCTGCGTGGCTCAGTTGGTTAAGCGGCTGCCTTCGGCTCGGGTCATGGTCCCAGCGTGTTGGGATCGAGTCCCATATCGGGTTCCTTGCTCGGCAGGGAGCCTGCTTCTCCCTCTGTCTCTGCCTGCCTCTCTGCCTACTTGTGATCTCTCTCTCTCTGACAAATAAATAAATAAAATCTTTAAAAAAAAAATAATGCCTCCTGTCATAATAAAGAAGTATTTTGATCTGAAAGAGAAATTATATATTTATAATTTTAATCCCACGGACAGTTGTAAATGCCAGTGTTAATCCAAGCTCTGAAACACACTGGTTGATTTTAGCAAGAAAGCTCACTTTAGAGTCTTCATCTATAAAATTAGGGAAAGTAAGTTTTACCTTGCAGAGCTGTTGTGAGGAAAAAATACAGAATTGGCTTCATGGGTGCGAAGGCCATGTAGTCACACAGGGCTCCATGCGAAGATGGGTCCCATGCTTGATTAAATGCTTTATTGGTCTCTTGAAATGCTCAGTACATTTTCAACAAGGGACAGTGTGTTTTCATTTTGCTCTGAGCAAATACAATGGTCATGATTAAGTGAAAAAGGTACTAACTTAATCCAAATTTTCTCCCTTAATTCTTCCATTCTAGTTTGAGTCCTGATTTTATTTCACCAACCAGAAACACATTTATAGGCATTTAAACCAACTGAAATACTAAAATATAACAGAAGCAGGTTATTTTTCATATAAAAGCAAATTTCCATTAAATTATACAATATAGACCCAAAAATATTTATGGTAGAAGACACCATCTATTTAAATGTTGAGAATTTAATAATAAATTACTAGTGTATTTTCATGAGTAATGATGTAATTTATTGCTTTGTTTTTTGGGGGGAGCATTTTTGTTTTGTTTTGTTCAGTTTATACAAGCTGCTAAAATGATTTTAGTATTATAAGTGATTCTCCAAAATAATGAAAAATCTCCTGGCTTTTTTACATACATAAATGTCTTTCTACACTTAGGTAGTCACACTGGGGACAATGTAAGTATCCTGAAACTCTTTTTCTGTATGTGGCACATAGTACTACCATGAGCATTAACACTTAAATATTCATAATGATAGCTTTAATTTTCGAGCTCTCATTGTACTCCAGCACCATGCTAAATGCTCTGTTTGTATTTTCTACATATGTTATCAACTCACACATACAAATAAAGCTTCCTTCTGAGGAGGGTGTTATTATTTGCATGGCAATAATGACAATATTGAGGCTTAGAGAAAATAAATAACTTGCCAAACCCATATAAGGTAGAATATAGAGCTTAATTTTGAAAACTAAATCCCTTAATTTTGAAAACTAAATCTCTGCATCTTATTAAAGCCTGGGCTCCTAATCAGTGTATCGGTGTTGCAAGCTGGCATCCAAGGATGTATTCTCAGAACTCCCTGATTCTATAATGTTAAAACTGTGTGTATTCTCTAATAAATAATCTGACTGATAAAAATACATGTGTATTCTGCATCATCCGTGTTTTCTGTTACATTTTTCCTTATTCCCCAGAAGTATACCTAGATTCTAATAAACTAGTAAGAAGGCAATGAGACAGATTTAAAATAGAAATTATTCATTTGCACTAAGCGAAGAATACGTGTTATCATACTCTACCATGCAGATGAAAGTTTAGAGAGGGATGAGATAAGGGAGAATGGAATCATGCAGCATAGTATATTTAAAGACATAACAGGATACCTGGGTGGCTCAGTGGGTTAAGCCTCTGCCTTCGGCTCAGGTCATGATCCCAGGGTCCTGGGATCGAGCCCCACATCAGGCTCTCTGCACAGCAGGGAGCCTGCTTCCCCCCCCCCCCGCCCCCGCCTGCCTCTCCGACTACTTGTGATCTCTCTCTCTCTCTCTGTCAAATCAATCAATCAATCAATCTATCTATCTATCTTAAAAAAAAATAAAGGCATAACAAACTCCAAAAGCCTGTATGCCAGCAGCTGGCTCCTCATCCACATTGCCAAGAGCAATTTAATTTCAGGAAAATGAAATCTTATGCCACATTAGATACATGTTGCTATTTTAAATGTTACTGTTTGTGTAGTTGTATTCTTATATTTTGTAAACATGTTTTGGTATTATAATTGTGTAAGGCTATAAGTACAAGAACTTATTTTATGTTCAAACATGCTTAAAAGTTACATAAAAATGAAAACTTAAATTGATATTGGGAGTTTTTGAGGGTTTTTGTTTGTTTTGTTTTTTGCTTTCCTTTTCCTTTAAAAGAACTTGGAGGAGCTCAGTTGTGTGGCAGTTCATGTGACTGGTTGATTGTTAAAAACACATCATTGGTTTTTATTACTATTTCACACTACATTGTCATTATACTGACTGTTTCATTTCGATCATTTTCATTTTCTCATTAGGCTTTCTTCTTTTGCGTTATTTTTGTAAATGTTTAAGCATTAAACATTGTATTTAAAAGTTAAAACAATTCATTATATTTTACTTCATTATATACTTCCTATGATTATTCTCATGAATCATTATTTTAAGAATCTTTTCTGGAACATAATGACTTGCTTTATTTTCTTGATAAGTTAAGCCTTTGAAAAAATAACTCTCCCTGGCCTATGGTTTGGTAAAATGAGACAAGTTATTAGATCTGATAGAAAACTGAATTCATTGAATTTCTGAGACATAAGGAATATGTTTGGGAACTTATAAGGACTTGTTTGATTTTGTAATATTGCTACATGCTTTTCAAAGTATTAAATTAAAATTAAATTTTTTAAAATAGGAGAAATTCCCAATTTATGTAGTTAGACATGTCCTCAAATTTTGCAAAGTTAATCCAGGAGAGTTAGCAGTACAATTTACTGATTATGAGACTGACTTAATCTGTTTTATATTTTGAAATGGGAAAGGTGATCCATTTTCCGAAAGTGTCCAGTTTGTTACAATTATTGGTTAATGGCTTATACCCATTATATCAGTTTTGAAAGACAATATAGTATTTATTTCCCTTTTTGTTCCTGAAGTTCTTGGGTCAGGAGAATGCTGACTATTGGAGGAAAAGGGGTCAAATTCAAGAAAAGGTAAAAATAAAAAGGTCAGATAAAAATCATTCTAAAATAAAATTGATCTATCTTTTTTTATGTATTTTAAAAGAAATAAATTGTAAATTTAAAGGTAATCAATTAACCAGAAATATACAAACTTAAAATATGTCCTGAAAATATTTTGTTCTCATCCTTTTTTCATGCTACCTTTTCATCCTGGAGCAGGAGTGAAATACTAAAACTATTTTATATTTCCACTTGCGTACAAATGTCCTGTCCATGGACAGTTGTTCCTTCTTCCCATATATTATTTGAGAGGGAAGGAATCATCTACAGTACACAGCCATTTTGTACATTATTTTCCTGTTAGGTTCTAATTAAAATAAAATGCATTAACACTTCCATACATTACATTACTTGAAAATCATAATACTTTCTATTAAACTGTGCTTCAATATTCTGTTTTACCTGCAGCTGAATGTGGTGCATCTGCAACAAATAATGAAGGAATTTTGCTTTCTCCAAATTATCCACTCAACTATGAAAACAACCATGAATGCATTTATAGTATTCAGGTTCAAGCAGGAAAGGGAATAAATATTTCAGCCAGAACATTTCATTTAGCACAAGGAGACGTTCTTAAGGTAGGTGAACTCAGAAACTCTTGTATTTTGATAATTTTTAGTAACTATATATTAATACATATATATGCATATATATGTGTGATCAACCATAAGTTGATTCTGCCATTCATAGATTTCAATCATACATTATTTCCCATTTTCCTATTATCATTTCCATTGAGATAAATGTTTTGTCACCAATGCTTATTTATAATACAGATATTTTTATTTTATGATACATAAATTTTAATGTTTCAATAATGCCAAGTCATATATATAAAACATAATTAACATAGGAATGGTTATTTCTTTAAGAAATAGAGTGATGGTTTATTTTTGTTTTGATATCTTTTAAGTTACTTGGTCATCTCTGTTGATACATGGATTATTTTTGCATTTATGATTACAAAAAATTTATATTTTATAAAGGCATAAAACTAATGACTTCCTATCTATAAGTTATATAAGCAAAATATATTTTATTAATAGTAAACATTTAGTGGGCTGCCTGGGTGGCACAGTTGGTTAAGCATCTGACTCTTGTTTTGGGGTCAGGTAGTGATCCAGCCCTACATCTGGCATCACGCTCAGCACGTAGTCTGCTTGGGATTCTTTCTCCCTCTCCATCTGCCTACTCCCACTAGTGCTCCCTCTTTCTAAAATAAATAAATAAATCTTTAAAAATATTAATAATGATAATAAATATTTAGTGTAAAATTTACAAATTTATTCTAAAAAGTTGAAATAGGCAAAGGTCCTATTTTTTTAAAGATACAATTTTAAAAGATACAATATTTCCCACACTTGCTGATTAATATTTTGCCAAGTAAGTGTTTTAGTAAATATAATTTATTTATTTATTTATTTATTTTAAAGATTTTATTTATTTATTTGACAGACAGAGATCACAAGTAGGCAGAGAGGCAGACAGATAGAGAGAGAGGAGGAAGCAGGCTCCCTGCAGAGCACAGAGCCTGATGGGGGGCTCGATCCCAGGACACTGGGACCATGACCTGAGCCGAAGGCAGAGGCTTTAACCCACTGAGCCACCCAGGTGCCCCAGTAAATATAATTTATATGAAGAAGTAGAATAAAAATAAACACTTCTATAAAAATCACTTTTAATATTTTTAAAATGATTGCATAAATTTTTCCTAATTGTCAAGATTTCCTTCCTGGTAAGAAATCCAATATAATTCTGTTTTCAGAAATCTTTAAAAAAAAAATGTGACATCTCAGGTTGGCAGGGGTAGGGGATCATTGTTTAGCAGTGATGTTAAAAAATTTTCTTAAAAAAATATAATTTTGATGATAATTGATGGTTCTCTAATATAGACAGAACTGTGTGCTTGTAAGATTTGTATAGACACGGGAAATTTCCTTAGATATATACAATTTTACTATTAATTTAGGATCATTCTTATTTTTTGTTCTTTTCCCCAATAAGCAACAGAGATTCACTTTATAATCTCTTCAATCTCCAGTTCACTGTTTGGATTTTCTTGTTAACATAAGCTTTATTTGCTGAATTAGAGTCAGCTTTGAGATTAATGGGATGCCTAAACCTCGAAGTGAGGCAGTGCTTATGTTTTCCTCAGGCTAAGGATGAGGAAAAATATATCAAGACATAGATCAGATGTATAAGGCTAGCCACTAACCTGTATCTCATAAGCAACTATAATAAACATAGGTTATAAGTTAACAGTTAAAAAGTGCTTCCCCAGGCCTACTACTATTCTTCCTAAAATATTTCTTTCTTTAAAATATCATTCTCTGTGATGCTTGAAAGATATCCATTACTTCTCCATACTGAATTATAGCTATTAATTGGAAAATTCACTTAGGATCACAGGTGATGACTTTATAAAGAATAACCTGAATGTGTTCCTCAGAATAATTTCTGTCTAATCTGCTGCTTCCTTGGAATAAGGTAACATGCGCTTGTTACCTGTGTTACCTGAGGATGGTTGAGACATCATGGGTGCATGTGATGGTGACAAACACGTAAAAAGTGACATCGTGGGTGCATGTGATGGTGACAAACAAAAGAAGGCAGAAAAATGCAATTCAAGGCCCTTTAAATAAAGATTTTTAAATAAATAAGGATTTTTCTTTCATGAAAATTTATATCCCCAGCAAAGATTTCTGTAACTTTTCTAGAATAAAGATATGTTTCCCCAAGTTGAAAAGATTATATATACTAAATATTACTGTAGAAACAGCCCCTGCTGATAATCTTGGCTGATAATCTTGCCTTGGTTTTATTCTGAATTATTATTTCAAAATAACTTCAGCAAGCCACTGTATAGAGACCATTGGGAATGGGCTTTAAACTCCAACTCTGTGGTCTTCATGGTCTCTCCATCAGTTTAAGATGTAAATGATTAAATGTTGTCTTATCCTTCCCATTAATTCCATGGACAACTAGTTCAGAAGTACCTACTGTTACAGGCACAGTTAGGCATGAAGCAGACAGATGCTCCCTCCAAAGGACAGATGATTAATTTTCAAAGACTAAGGAGTCCAGAGTCCTTTCATGATATAGGGTGATTTCCCCCACTGCAAACCAGTCTATGAGAACCCACTCCCATCCCAGCATTTTCCAACATTACACCTAGTGCAGTCAGCTCTTTGTCCATTCAGACCAGGAAATCAGAAGAAATTAGTAAAACTGGGGCATCTGGGTGGCTCTGTCAGTTAAGCAGCTGCCTTGGGTTCTGGTCATGATCCCAGGACCCTGGAATGGCGCTGCATCAGGCTCCCTGATCAGTGGGGGGCCTGCTTCTCCCTCTCCCTCTGCTGCTCTACTTCTGTTCTCTCGCTCACATTCTCCCTCTTAAATAAATAAATAAAATCTGTAAAAAGAAAAGAAAAGAAAAAAAATAAGTAGAACAAATAGCCCATTATAGAACCCTTTGTCCCTTGACTCGGAGAAAAGCATTGCTTTTCTTGATACGGTAGGATTGGCTATGTTCTTTGGGATGATATTCTCTTATAAACTCTATATGAGTGTAAGGTCTAGACAAGGCTTTTTTTCTTCTGGATGCATTTACTTTATAATATCGCTGTATTGGATTCTGACTAAAGCAGCAATAATAATAATAAAAGCATGTGTGTGTATCAACTTAAACTATACTTACACACACACACACACACACACACACACACATTCTCCTGAGAGTGCGCCATCCAGGCTGATGCTCACTTAGTCATCCGCCCACTCTTTCTCCTTCCCTCCTCTTTCCATAAATTACCTTACTTACATACAGCCATACTAATAAAGTTTATATCAAATATAGCTGATCATATGACTCCTCTAGGTAGTTTATTCCTGGTACCACTACCAGATTTTCCTGATTTAGTAGATCTGGGGAAAACTGTTTTAGTTGGTCTGTACCTGGAATTTTGGATTTTTATAAAGCTCTCCGGATTATCTGATAGATACCAGTTTTGGGAATTATGAATATATCCTTCCTTGGTTTTGTTCCTTTTAATGGGCAAGAATACTGAACTTCTGGGGTGCCTGGGTGGCTCAGTGGGTTTAGCCTCTGCCTTCTGCTCAGGTCATGATCTCAGGGTCCTGGGATCGAGCCCCACATTGGGCTCTCTGCTCAGTGGGGAGCCTGCTTCCTCCTCTCTCTCTGCCTGCCTCTCTGCCTACCTGTGATCTCTGTCTGTCAAATAAATAAATAAAATCTTAAAAAAAAAAAGAATACTGAACTTCTCCAACCCTCACTCAAAATATGTAATTTAATTAATTCTTTCAATTAACATTTATAGGAGGTGTTTATTATATGTATACTCTAAACAATCACCAATGAGTAATTGCCATTGTCAGCCAGGGAAGATAAAAGCTGAATAGCAATCAGAAATACTATCTCTGTTTTGTTGTTGTAATGTTTGTTTTTATTTTCAGAAAAAGACTGAGCATTATGTTTAGATAAGGGAATGTAGCAGAGAAAAAATTCAAGGCTATCTTTTTACCACACTCAGTATTGTGTAGTTTAAAGATTTATGTCTAATGCAAAATGTAGACAGGATGGATGATTATGGAGAAGAGTCAGTTAAATAACTTAATATTGGTTTTGAGAGTCTGAAAGAATTATCATAGTTATGCAAAACTAAATAGTTAAAGGACTGGATTAATAACTAATGACATTCTTTTAGCAGTATGATAAGAAAGTTATTAAAATGTTGTTGTTTTTCAAGACATATTATTTTCAAGCTTATTTTTGTAACCTATGTGCAAGTGTTTGGGAATACTACTTGTGAGAACCTATTGCTAAATTTTCAGTAATTTTGTGAACTTGTTGTTAAACATAGACATTATTATATAAGATGTAGATACAAAATTTGGCCAAAAAAAAGTATTCTGTGAAAATCAATTACCTCTATGGAATTTGGAGCAGTGAATATATATACAGGTTTTATTTATTTATTTATTTATTTATTTATTTTTGCTATTTGTAACTTGCATGCTACATATCCCTTTAATCAGGGATTCCCAGATAGTCTATGGGCCACATTGGTCTTGATGGCCATGTCTATAAATAAAATTTTACTGGGAGAAAACCATGTTCATTCATTTACATATTATCTGTCCCTGTTTTTGTGCTATAATGACAGTATTGAGTAGTTATGACAGAGATATTATCTCCCAAAGACTATAAATATCTTCTGTCTATTCTTTTTTAGAAAAAGTTTGTCTACCTCTCTCTTTTTTTTAAAATATTTTATTTATTTATTTGACAGAGAGATCACAAGTAGGCAGAGAGGCAGGCAGGAAGCAAGCTCCCTGCTGAGCAGAGAGCCCAATGTGGGGCTCGATCCCAGGACCATGAGACCATGACCTGAGCTGAAGGCAGAGGCTTTAACCCACTGAGTCACCCAAGCGCCCCTAAGTCTACCTCTCTTTATATTAATAAAAGTTATTTTTTAAGTATGATTGGGTATATACATTCACCAATTCTATTTGTCTGGGAGCTGGTTATTAGACATTTTCTAGCAAACCAGAGATCTCAGATGTCCACCATACTTATCTACCAACTTTGCTTGTTCACTGGTAATCCTTTGTTCTCTCTTCCTCCAAAAGCACTCTGTAAATATTTATTTGTCAAGAATGCTATATTAGATCTCATAAACCCCTTCATTCTTTCCCATACTGAGGATAACAGAAGTGAATGATTTTTGACAGGCCATCCAGCTTGAGAGGTAGAATTGGGACTTCAAATCTGTTATATAATTGCAAAGCTAACCTCCTGAAAAGCGTGCTCTTCATTGTGTCCTAAACTCCTTAACTAAAATATATTAGCTCTTATAATTGCATACACCTTATAGGGCTATTTTGAAGACATAAATATTTTAATATGAACAAAAGTTCTCTGCTCTGTTTCATTTTATTTTGGAGAGAGCATAAGGTTGGGAACATTGTCGTTTTTGATCAACCATTGTAAAAGTTATTCTTGTTTATTTTTTATTCAGATTTTGACATCTGACTCACTTTATTAGAAAAACTTTATTTAAATTTCTAAATCAACCTATAAAACAAGCAGCCAAAATGAAAATTCTAATATCCTTGAGTGGGAATAATTTGGAGGTTTGTGTGATTATACATATGTACATGTGTGATTTCTTTCGATTTTATTTTCTATGTACTTTCTGCTCTTGGGTTAAGATAACATCTGACTTGCTGGGGCACCTGAGTGGCTCAGAGGGTTAGGCCTCTGCCTTCAGCTCAGATCATGGTCTCAGGGTCCTGGGATCAAACCCTGCATCCGGCTCTCTGCTTAGCGGGAAGCCCGCTTCCCCTTTTCTCTCTGCCTGCTGCTCTGCCTACATGTGATCTCTCTGTGTCAAATAAATGAATAAAATCTTTAAAAAAATTATTTAAAAAACAAAACAAAACAAAACAAAATCTGACTTGCTAATTCATTAAAGGAATGACTGAGAATATGCCTTCTAATTATGCATTTATTAAAAATAAAAACACAGTTTTGAGTGTTAATAAGCTGTTCATTATAAAGGGTTTGACCTTCCAAATATAGGAGGGTCTGTACACCAAAACTAATTACAGGCCCCCTGATCCATTATAAAAGATTTGATAACTGAAACATGACAACATTTGAGGTCTAGTCTGTTCTATTAAGACAGTACCAGGTTAATGGCAACTATTTGACAAATTAGAGCCTTACTGAGGACCTTCATTAATATTACAAAAGCCCTCAATGCCTTTAATGATATTAATTCTTAAATCAACTTGAAATTCTAAATTTGACATTAAAGTGAGTCTTCATTATCTAAATTAGGTGCTAAGTAACTGAGAATATTTCTATGGGAAACACCATAATCCTCTCCCTTTCAACACACACACACACACACACACACACAAAATGTATTATACAGTTATCTTATACTTTTTTAGATTTGTAAATGTTTCAAAAACAAATAGGTATTAAGACATAGCAAAAATAATAACAATGCGGGCGCCTGGGTGGCTCAGTGGGTTAAGCCGTAGCCTTTGGCTCAGGTCATGATCTCAGGGTCCTGGGATCGAGTCCCGCATTGGGCTCTCTGCTCAGCAGGGAGCCTGCTTCCCTCTCTCTCTCTCTCTGCCTGCCTCTCTGTCTACTTGTGATCTCTCTCTATCAAATAAATAAATTAAAAAAAATAATAACAATGAAATAAAAATGGAAAAAGAGAAAAATAGACCCAAATAAATAAAAGCATGCTTAATAATCCTGACTTTAATCAGAACAGAAATATGAAAAGTAATGATGTTAAAAGTTCTATGGTAAGACCCAATATAATCACTCTGTACTGTAAATTTACATTTTAAAAAATATTTTGTTCATCTATTTGAGAGAGAGAGAGCATGAGTTGGGGGATCGGGGAAAAGGAAGAAGGAGAAGCAGACTCCCTGCTGAGCAGGGAGCCTGATGCTGGCTGGGCTGGATCCCAGGACCCTAAGATCATGACCCCAGCCAAAGAGAAACTGAGCCACCCAAGTACCCCTGAAAATTTACTTTTAAATGAAATACACATTTTGTTCATTTTATTTTTTTATTTATATGCTTGCATCCATGTTTGCTTCCAAAGTAATTTGTCTTTGGCTGCAGTGTTTTGCTATTTCTTACTGCCTTTATGCTTGCATATGTATTTGAATACATTTGAAGAATTTTATTTACAAGTTAAATAGCATTGTCTTGATCATTAGTATAAAACTCTTCTCTAAAACCTTGCTAATTAATACTTGCTTTTCACCTTGATTTAATAACTCTATACATACTTCCAAAATTTCATAGTTGAATTATCACACTTCATTTTACTTTTATGATTATAGTGGTATATCTGTGTTATTTGTTTTCTACCTTTTGACTTTTAAATAGACTAGTTAATGAGTTTTGGTGCTGAATTAGATCCTCTCTGCTGGGCTTAAGATGTGTGTGTGTGTGTGTGTGTGTGTGTATAGATAGATAGATAGATATGTATTAGCTGTTTTCAGTCTTTTTCTTTCAATCATTATTTTAAAAATATCTTAAAGATAGTTTCTTTTGAAAAAGAAAAAAGGATACTTCTAACTTAAAAAGTAGAAAGACACAATGTAAATATCTCTCTTGGGACAAACAATATTTTTTAAATTTCCTTCAGCTTATGAATGATGTCTTAATTTTTTATTTTATTCCCAGCACATAATACAGTGCATAGAACTAAATATGAATTGAATTATTTTGTTTATTTTTTAACATTACGTTACATAAGAATGATTGTCATGTGTAAAGAGAGGGTTTCTCTAATGATTCAACTTTGTTTTTTTTTTCTTACCACTGAACATTTAAGAAAAACATTAGGAGAGACTTAAAAAAAAAAAAAAAAACACCAAAAACAGAATTCAAGAATCAGTTTCTGTTTGCTGATTTACATCAATTAGTTTAATTTATATTGCCCCTTTATTTGGCTATTTTTGAGATATGAAGTTCCTACAGTGTATTCATGCATAAAAGCAGAACTAGTTGAATCCAATAAGCATTTATATTTAATCTAAGAATGAAATTACATTAAAAAAAATGAAATTACATGCTGGCAAAAAGTAAGGGAAATAAAAAGGAAAATATTCTTTGGGGTTACCTAGACAATATTAACCACAAATAAGATCACTGGATCTGCTGGCCAAATGGTTTGGTTGTGAATGTATGGTTCTAAACTTAGAATTTATGAACTATGTCATATATAGAGTTATAAAATAAATGTATTCAAAAGCAGCTTCCAAGAATATTGAACATTTGAAACTCACAGACACAAAAGTGTGTTTTCCAGCAAGTGTGTTGACTTGCCTCTGAATTACCACTGGTGACTGCTATTCTTAAGAAACCGAAAGTTGGGGACGCCTGGGTGGCTCAGTTGGTTAAGCGGCTGCCTTCGGCTCAGGTCATGATCCCAGCGTCCTGGGATCTAGTCCCACATCGGGCTCGGCGGGGAGCCTGCTTCTCCCTCTGCCTCTGCCTGCCATTCTGTCTGCCTGTGCTCATGCTCTCTGTCTCTCTCTCTCTAACAAATAAATAAATAAAATCTTAAAAAAAAGAAACCGAAAGTTGATTCTTATGTAATCAAACAATAAAATCCCTGAGCTAACAAACCTCAGCATTTGGTTCAGCTTTGTTGAAGATAAAGAACTTCTTGCTGATAACTAAAACAGAAACTTATTTGTCTGGTAAGTTCCACCAGGGGGAAGGAATTCTTATATAATTTTAGGAAATTTGTCCATGCAACCCTCTATCTAGTGCTCAGATACTCTTTAAACAGTCAACCCACTTTTTTGTTGTTTGTTGTTGTTGTTTGTTGTTGTTTTTAGTTGACAGAAAGACCTTGTAAAAGGGAGAAGACAGTAAAATGTTTTCTTTTAGGAATTCCATGAACATGTTGGCTTGAGTTCAGCTTTCAACTTTCTCCCTCTATTTCTGCCTCCCTCTCTGAGCTAATATAATAAATAAGCTTGTGGAGCCCCCGAGGCTCATATGAAGCTGCAGATTCCCTCCGTCACAAAGGGAAAGAGCAGAATGTCCTGGTAATAGAGACTTCAAAATTCCTGTGCAGAAAAGGTGTAGGGTAATGTGGTTTGAAGAGGACACCAGAGGCCCTGAGCACAAGCTGTATTTTTATAGCATGTTAAATAAAATTTTATCCCTAGTCTTTATAACGCTTAAATCTTATATCAATAATAAGGAAGTATAATCCTTTACATAGGTAAGGTACATAAATACATACTTAAGGAGAATTCAGTAACTGGAGGGAAGAAAGACCAAATTAAATGCATGGAACAGGTGGTATACATTGAATTCAAACTGTAGGAACATTAAGAGAAATTTGAAAATAAATTTAAAATTTTTGAAAAAATCAATGCAATTAGAGTGCTGAGAGAGAGGAGAGACTTTCTAGAGTTTGACCAATGATTTTAAAATTTAAGATTTAAAAACTAAATAAATAAAATTTAAGATTTTAAATCATTTTTAAAAATAAATTTTATTTATTTATTTGCCAGAGAAAGAGTGCAAGCAGGGGGAGCAGTAGGCAGAGGAAAAGCAAGGAGCTCAATGCAGGACTTGATCTCAGGATTCTAGGATCATGACCTGAGCTGAAGGAAGGAACCCAATGGACTAAGCCACCCAGGAATCCCTAAAATTTAAGATTTTAATAGAAACCCTAAAAAGAGATTAGTTACTGCTAAAAACTAATTTTTTCATGTAGAAGATCCAGTGGAGGATTGTTTACAATACAGAGGGAAAGATAGATGCAAAGAGAAAATAAAGGAGAAATATAATACCGTTTTAGAGACTTAATATACAAATTACAGGCATTCTAGGTGGAAAATAAAAAGACTGTATAAATAAGGAGTAATTAAATGAACAAAAACTCAAAGAGTTTCTGGAGTTGAAAAAATCTTAAGCCTCTAATTAAAAGTCTCATTACTTTATTTACATAATACAGACATTAGAAATACAGTGAAAATTTCCCAGTCTCTTTTATTAAGTTAACATAAATTGAATACTAATACCTTATAAAGATAATTTGAAAAATAAAAAATATAAAAACTACACATGAATTTTCATTTATAAATTACAGAAAACATTCTATATAGATTATCAAATTAAACCCAAAAATTTAGCTCAAGAAAAGTCTATCATACAGGTTCATATAATAGTTACATGTATATAATAATAATGAAAATTCCTTTGTGTACCATCTAACTGCTCTCTGAACATGATGAATACCACTTTGGGGGAACACTGGGACTATGGCAAGGTCACTTGTTTAGGAATTCAACAATATAATTTTTACACTAATACCAGGTTAGAAGTAAAGCAGTTTCAGGCAGGAGGTAAGTAACTTTGAGCAGCATTTCTCAACTTTTTCTATTCATTATCATTCATCTAATGAGCCCTCAACCCCATGAAGCTAAATATTATGGAGTAAAATTGGTCATATAGAGTGATCTTTGTAGCACTACTAATCATTGTAATATATAAGACTTCATCACAAGCAAGAACCAATTTTCACTGCCTTGGGGGCGTGGGGCATAAGTACTCCACTGAAAATTCATGTCTTAAGGACAAAATAATGGTAACATGCAATGTTGGTAAACCTTCCACTTAATTTCTATATGCTTTTTGGAAATAGTATAGCTACACCTGAGTATTTTAGCTCCAAAATCCCATATATTGATAATTTTCTTATGAAAATACAAATATCAAAAAAAAATGAGGTATATGTAAAAGGTGTTTATTTCAGTATTGCTCTTAGTAGCAAAAAAATCCTGAATTTACTAATATTGGAATGATAGTTGTGGTAGTGGCACTGTGTGAAATATTGCATAGCTCCCAAAAGGCAGAATCTGTATCTATTGACCTGGAGAGATGTCTGTAATGCACTGATAAAAGCAAATTAGAATATAATGAAAAGTTACAACTTCAGAAGAATGAGAATTACATAGGAATTTTTGAGAGCTCATCAATTTTGTTTTGTATATTTTTACCTTGTTAGAACATTTCTAAAAACATTTAGTACTCATTTAATATTTTTGCATGTTAAAAATTAAAGAAAATGGATAAATTATAGAAATTGCAAAGCAAGCAAGTATATTTTATATTAATTACGTTATTAGAAAGAAAAAAGGTATTTGATCCCCTTGAGCAAGTTGCAGAAAAAGAACCAACCAACCTTGAAAACCAGCCTTTCCATAGATATTCTCAATTTTAAATGCCTGCCATAAAAAAGCATTATTTTTATAATAAGATCAAAAGTTAAGGTATACTGAGCTTGGAATTTTAAAATTATCCATGTGGATTCTAACTTTCTTAGCTTGATATATGTAGGGATTAATATAGGTAATCGTCCTTGGGGAACATGAGTGATCTGATTTGGGAAGAATTTGATAATTTCCTCTTCTTTATAAACATAAACACATGATTTGAACTGGTTTTTATTGGCACATTTACATTTTTAATTATAAACGTTTTGCAGATTTATGATGGAAAAGATAAAACGACTCATCTACTAGGTGCATTTACTGGCGCATCTATGAGAGGATTGACACTTAGCAGTACTTCAAATCAACTCTGGCTGGAATTTAATTCTGATTCTGAAGGGACAGATGAAGGTTTTCAACTTGTCTATACCAGTAAGTATTTTAAAAGAAATAAATGGCCAAACACTGAGGCTGAGTATTTATTAAATAATTGCAATTTACGAGGTGAAGTAAAACCCAAAATTTGATTTGTAGAACTTGAAGTGTAGAACTACCTTCTATTTATACAATATTATTTGACCTTAATGATTCCATAAATTACAGGTATTCTAACTGTTGCGATTCCACATTGAAACAACTAAGGTTCAGAATGGTTAAGTAATTTGTGGCTGACTTATTTACATGATTATAAAATAGCAGTATTCTTCCCATCCAATATTTTAAAAATATAATTTTTTTAATAGATGAAAATTCAATGTTTGCAAGTGTGGTAGTTATATACTGGACAGTCATTAATGATAACTGGATGGTTTCAGATGAGTTTACACTAGAGTTAAGTTTTTTATTTTGTTTTGTTTTTGTGTTGAATTGCTTTATTAAAAATAAAACTATTGCATTATACTCCAATTTGGCTATTCTGACAAATGAGTAGAAGTTCAAAGACTGAGAAGCATGGGTTGGTGGGTTACATTAGTTGTTATATGAATTAAGTGAATTTATTTTACCAGTGCCATAAGAAAAGAAACAGACTTAATACATCTCTCCACAATAAGTTATATTCAAGTAATATATTTATTGAGTTTCTACTCTGTAAGCAGTACTCTAACAAAATAAAGCTCATATAAAACTGAGATAGTTACTAGCTGTGTTTTTAACAAATTTAGAATCAGATCAAATCAGTTCTTGGAAGTTCAGAATGCTCATTAATTTAGCAAAACAACTAAGCAGCAACATTCAGAAATCTTTACTTTTAGAATATTTGAAAAAGATCTAATGATGCCTATAAATTTCCTCAAGAAGTCAGGTGAATGGTAACCATTACAGAAACTGGAAAATTAAAATTATTACAGTATCAAAGATACATGGGATCCTGAAGGGAATTTGAATCAAATTGCTATTTGTGAAAATATTCTTTCTTAATGATATGAGAAGTAGAAGACAGGAGGGTATATTATATTGAAAATATATTTAAAAATCTGATGCATTTAAGTAAGAGATTACTATTGCTCCCTGTTTATTTCAAGGTTTTTTTTTCTACCCGTGCTAGAATTGTTCATCATTAATGCAACAAAACCTAAATTAACAAAATGAATGTTAAATTCATATTTCTAAATCCTGAGAACTACTGTGTACAATGCAATTTTTTATGAAGTACTTCCAAAGACAAATGACAATCCAACCAAATTGTGTTTACAGCTATTACTATGTGATATACTAAAAGTAATAGTATTGACAATTATTGCTCAAGTATAATTGGTGTGATCCGCTCAGAAGGGCACTTGTTGTTTAATCTGCTTTTCTCTGCCCCTTTCTCTGTTTTCTAACAGAGTTGCCGACATTTTTCAACTCATGGCTCAATGTCTACACAATGACCTTTCTTTGCTCTGCATCATTTTGCATTTCTCCTTATCTAAAAATGCTAATGGAGTTCATAGGAAAAAACCTAGATTTCCTTCCCAGATTTTTAAATTCTGTGTAACTTGAGATTATTGATGCAAACATGCTAGACATTGTAGGACATACCTGCATTTAAAATTGGGTGTTTAGGTGTCTAGACTGAGTCAAATCATTGACCCTTATTGTCATTGTATGAGCTCCCACATGTCAGAAAAGTGACATCGTAAGCAAATATTTGAAATCACTCTTCTTAATGACTCTAGTTCATTATAGAATGTGTGTCATTATGAAGATGGAAAGCTGTAGAATGGGGAAGAGAATATAAAAGCAATTATTTTTTTTAAAGGGTAGGTATACATCCATAAATATTTTTCAGTCTCAGAACTGAAACTAAATGTTTCCATCTCAGATCTGGAACTGAAAGTATAGCCTACTTCAAGTTGTCGGTAGATTATCACCAGGTCAGTGAAGGGTCCTCTGATTTTCTGAATCAACAGTTGTGTTCTCAGCTCCTTCTGAGGAGAGTCCTGGAACTAGTAACACATCCATCATTAATTGTTATTTGTTCCATGGTTTTACTTCTGATTTTGACACTGGCAATCTTTCTACATATCTGCAATTATCGTAATAGCTAACCCCAGATTTCCTGGCTTTGATGGGAAGTTATTCCCATCCTCCCAATATGTTTTTGGTTCCAGCCATAGCACCAGTGCTAGGCTGCTTTCTCTTCAGGGTTAATATGTTATTGGTGTGCTCCAAACAGAAGCATCACCTGAGCCTCTGAACTTTAAGACACATCTCTGATATTTTCCCACTAACACTTACTTACCCTGACTCCTTCAGTCAGAGCTTACTTTTAAACATTTCATTTGCAGAAGTTTCTGTTCTCAGCTAAGATATCAGTTATCACACTGTACTGTGGTTACACTTTTCTGCAAACATATTGTACATACTTCTTTAGGAAGCCTTCCCTTTCTTCATGTCTTTAGTCAGTTTTAGTTCAATTGCATCTCTTTACATACTCTTAGTAAATTAACATGTGGTCTGAATACTGATTTTGTATAATGCCTTTGTGATATAGATGAAGATTCTACAAGGGCATATATTTTAAATATTCATAAACTTCTTAGAGGTAGTAACTATTTTCTGGACATAAAAGAATTTGCTAAGGTGCCCAAACATGGGAGAAATGTAAAAGACAATGTTTTTGTGTATGAATCATTGTATTTGGTGATTTCTAAATCAAATTTACCTGCAATTCTGTGTTGTGTTCCTCCTTACAATTATCCAAACTTAGCCTCTGAAACATCTGAGAGAAGACTTTGTGACATAGAATAGTTCCCAGGATTCCCTTTAAGAGAATTAGAGACAGAAGAGAGAACCGTTGGCTCTAGGTCAGATCAAGTAAGGAT
The DNA here is from genome assembly GCF_902655055.1 of Lutra lutra. Taxonomy (NCBI): domain Eukaryota; kingdom Metazoa; phylum Chordata; class Mammalia; order Carnivora; family Mustelidae; genus Lutra; species Lutra lutra. Next base: position 26,778,222 of record NC_062281.1, read on the forward strand.
TCATAAATAGAATGGAATTAAAGGTTGGGTTGGTGAGTTACAAAGAGAAGTGGTGGGGAGCTTACCAGGCAAAGAGAATAGGACTGAAGGAAGGCACAGAGACTAGAAAGATCTTATTAGGTACATTAAGGTAAATACAGCAAATAATCCAATTCTGATTAATCCCTTTTACCTAGCTCCTCACAATTCTAGCTGTTAAGACATATAGACCTTTTTTTTTTTTAATATTTTATTTATTTATTTGACAGAGAGAGATCACAAGTAGGCAGAGAGGCAGACAGAGAGAGAGAAAGGAGAAAGCAGGCTCCCTGCCAAGCAGAGAGCCCGATGCGGGACTTGATCCCAGGACCCTGAGATCATGACCTGAGCCGAAGGCAGAGGCTTATTAACCCACTGAGCCACCCAGGCGCCCCACATATAGACCTTTTATGACCACCCTTATCTAATGACAGGTTTCTTATCTAATGATAGTCACTATCTCTCTATTGTCCATTTTGTTGACTTGTGTGGTTGCCTGGTAGAGAGAAGCACATATGACTGAGGTAGAAATGAGAAAATAGTTTTTTGGAACAGATATTTTTCAGAACAAATAGTTCAGAGCATAACTATTAAGGGGCATTTTATTTCAGCTATCTTTTAGGCCCATTCATCATATAATCATTAAGAGTAGCAAATGGACCAGTGGAAACAGTAGTTGAGATGTTGCTTTTGGTTTCAAGTAATAGAAAACCTAACCATAGCTTAAATTTCCAGGATTTATTTTTCTCATATAAGACGAAAGATGAACAACAGGTAAGTTGATTCAACTCTCCAACCTAGGGAACAAGGATCCTGCCCCTATCTCTCTGCTTTAGCATCCCTAACATGTTCATTTTTTTGTCCTAATGTCTGTGATATGGTCATAAGATGGGCTATTTTAACTCCAGGCATAGTCAAGGCAGGGAGAAAGAGGGAACAGGTAGTGCCAACAGCAAATGCCTCCTTTACCAGGAATGCAAAATCTGTGTCAGACATTCTCTTATCTCTCCCTGTCCTAAACTGAGCCGTATCATTATACCTGGATTTCCTGGCAAGAAAAGCTGGGAAATGAATTATTTGGTAGACTAAATAATCACTCAGTATTAGACTACCGTGCTATACAACCTGATATGATTCTTTTACTGCTGGGAACAAAATCAAGTTGTTTGTGGGGAAGAAGAGAAAAGATAGTGAGAATACAACTTACAGTGTCTACTACAATGTACAGCTATAACAGTTATTCCAAAACAAGTAATAAATCCATAGATGTTGCATCAATATATGCCTCTGCAATTAATGGAATTATGGAAGCCTGGACTCTTGGGTGTTTAAAAAGGAAAAGTGTTTGGTTTACTCATTATTAATAATTTCAGCTCTACTACACTAAGAAGACAGTGAGCTTTTTTCACTCTTCTTCATCAATAAATAAATTATATTATACTTGTGAAATGCTACATCATACTTGAGAAACTCTCGCATTCCTTTATTTTTCTAAAGCAAATTGAATCTCTTCAGTCATAACCCATTAAGATAAACATAACATAAAAACACAACATTAAGAGTTGTCAAGAATAATACTTTTTAGCTTTTGTGGGGCTATCTTTCTCCCAGATAAGTTTCCAGTCAACTCTACCTAGTTTGATTAGAATAACTGGAGCCAAGACAGCTACACTGGTTGAGAGTAAAATGGCATGATAAACTTGGTCAGACTTTGACTACCATTAGGATATCAATCCCACTACACAGCCTCTCAGAATTAACTCCCTCCTTGAGTCAGGTCATTCTTCCATTCTTCTCAAATTAACAGCTATCAAATACTCTTGCCCTGGAGAAATCTGAAACTCACTCCAAATAAAGATACAGATAAGGCATGTTTGGTTTTTTTTTTTTTTTTAAATACAGATTAGTTGACAATTTCCCTGTGACCCCTAAAGGCATAACTGCATTTCCTAGAGGGAGTGGGGGAGTCAAGGGAGAGAAAATTACCATCTCCTTCTAAACTTAGAAGAACAGATCAGAAATTAAGATATCATTATAGTATCCTTTTTTCTTTTTTCTTTTTTTTTTTAAAAGACTGTATTTATTTATTTGAGAGAGAGACAGTGAGAGATAGCATGAGAAGGGAGAAGGTCAGAGGGAGAAGCTTAGAGGGAGAAGCTTAACTAACTGAGCCACCCAGATGCCCTTTAGTATCCTTCTTAAAGCATCACTCCGCTCTGGTTCACTCTGTAATAGAACTCAGCAAAACCTGATAGGATAACCTGACCAGACTTCTTCAGCCCCTCAATCCACATTTCAAGAAGATGGTCATAAATCCAATGTCTTTCACTGAATCTCTCACTGAAGATTAAGTTGTAGAAATGTCATTTTAGTGGGACAAGACAGAGAAGAAAGACAAGAACAAAGGATAAGAGAACTTCATTTAGACATAATTTCTAGCTGGCCAATTGGAGAGATAGTATAGAAGATGGGGCTACTGTAGTTAGTTGGTTCTGGGACTCCATCTCAGAAGAGGTTATTACTTGAGTTGATATTGGAATTATAAGAAAGGACAAACAAAAACAGATCTGTGGGGAGAGGGTGCCAGACAGATAGATCATCAAGTTCAAAGGCTCAACAGAGACCTGAGCTTGAGTTATGCAGCTAGAACTGAATGAGCAAGGAGAATGGGACAAAATGAAAAAGTGGAAACTAGGCAGGGGTGAGGTGGGCTATAGTTAGGGGTTGGATATTACCTAAAAGATACAGAGAAATCTTTCAACACCAGTGTATCTTTACATAGTAGAGTTAAAAATAACAGCTAACATTTATCTACTCTGTACCAGGTATAATATATAACCCTATGAGGAAGGTACTATTATTCCTAGTTAGAAGAAGAGGAAAATGAAGCACAAAAGAGTTATGACTTGCCCAAGGTCACAAATCTATTAAGTACAGATACAGAAATTGAACTGAAGGGCTCTGCCTCTTAATCACCATACTATATTATCTTCAACCCAAGTTTGAGGTGTTTTATATTTGAATTTCCATAGATTTATCATTTTTTTATTGTTGATATAAATGTAAAAACAAATATTTTAAAAAGTAGATGCAATTTATTCCAAAGACACTTTCATCATTTTATGCCTGAGAATCAGAATGTTTTCTTATTGGCCAAACTTAGAATCAGAGGATAACTTAGACCTCGTGTCTTTTATGTTGTTTGTGTAGTCTTTAAACTTTATGTCTTGAAGTTATGCTTCATTGCAGATTCCTTTAGCTCTACTCATTTGTAGTTCTCCCACTTTTATTCAATAGAAAGTAGTTGGGTATTTTAAACAACCATCCATAACAGAGCTAAATCATACCTTTTTGATGGATTATAGCATTGTCTTCTCAAAAACTGATCTGGTAAATATACATGATGCCCAGCCAGTAGATACTATCTCGGGGTCTCTTGTTATTACCTCTGTACATTTAATTTACTAAAAAGCCCATTGGAGAAATGTTCATTATCCCGAGGGAAAAGTTCAGCTATATTTGGACACTTTTAGCCTTCCAGTTTTGTTGCTTGAAATGATTCATTAATCCACATGAAACATGTCAATTTCAAACTTTATATTCAAATTAATGATGGGCATTAGCTAACTTGTGATACCTTTTCTTGTGTACTAACCTTATAAATATATAATAAATTATCCTTATTTAAACCCTTTAATATAATTACTAGTGTGTTGTTGGCAGTGTTAATAATGAAAAATAATCAGGTGATTTATTGACTCTAACTTTATTCTTTGGATATATTTTAATGCAAATGCAAGTAGAGAATAAGTAAATTACAAGGGAACAACAAAGTTAGCCTGGGTGGTTCTATGTCCCATAAACACTTAACAGATGCATTTGGCATTTCTTTCACTCTTAAAACTTGAAATTAACCAGGTAATAAAGGAAGTGCTGACTAATGCTGCATTATGTAATATAAGGTATTCTAGCTAAAATATTGGAGAAATATTTCTTCATTATCTGTCATTTACATAGGCAATATTAGTTCTTCATAATAGAGTAACAAAGTAGTCACTGTCATTTTTATAACTTTGACATCCCAAAAGTTTTGTAAGTTTTGAACTTAAACATCTAAAGACTTACTAGTATATTCCTTACATAAAAATTAATATCTGGGGATTGAAGACTTATATGTGAGTATGAAAACATTAAAATATTGAGGAAAAAGGGGCTCCTGGGTGGCTCAGTCAGTTGTGTCTGACCTTCAGCTTAGTTCATGATCCTGGATCCTGGGATGAGCCCCACTTTAATGATGCTTCTCCGTCTCCCCTCCTCTGTTGTTCTCTCTCTCGCTATCTCTTTCTCTCAAATAAATAAATAAAATCTTTACAAAAATAAATAAAATAAAATAGATAGGAAAAAAAAAGGTGTGGCCTAGAACAGCTATGTTTTTAAGGTGGAGTAAGATTTCTAAAACAAGATACACAAGCAAAAACCTGGCAGTAGTCAGTAACATCTCTGCCCTTCTAAGCACTTCCCTGAAGTGTAGAGACTAACAACCTGGCAACTGTATTTTCCATACTCTGGCCAGTGAAGACCTCTACTTAGATTCTGCCAATTAAAGGCAGCCCTGTGAGAGCCTAGAGGTGAAGTGGATGGAGAAGCCATTAAGGTCTATGGTGCAGCAGGTGGGATTGCAATGCGGGCAGGTGGTTTTATGTGGTAGCATGTTCCCTGAACTCCAGGATGTCCTGAAAGCCAGCAGTGGTCTTCTGACCTTTACACTGTCTGCATTTCTTATATTTTCCCTCAATACCATAAGAATAAAGATGTACCTATTTCTTTTTTTTTTTTTAAGATTTTATTTATTTGACAGAGAGAGATCACAAGTGGGCAGAGAGGCAAGCAGAGAGAGAGAGAGAGAGAGAGAGAGAGGAGGAAGCAGGCTCTCTGCAGAGCAGAGAGCCCGATGTGGGACTCGATCCCAGGACCCTGAGATCATGACCTGAGCTGAAGGCAGAGGCCTAACCACTGAGCCACCCAGATGCCCCAAGATGTACCTATTTCTAATGTATGGAATCTTAGTCCTGACCAAGTCCCAGTCATCATATATTTTTTAAATGTTTCTGTAGCAAAAAACACCATAAACAGAGTAGAAAGATGAGGCATTTTTAGGAAATATTTACCATATATGTAACAGGAAAATATAAACTCTACAGAAAGGAATCCTATAAATTAATAAGAAAATGAAAAGAAAATTTCACACAAAAGTAGCCTCAGGTAGGCAGTAATCAAACAAACAAAAAATGTTTAATAGAAATTGAGAAAATTAAACTGAAAATAATACGTTATTACAGTTGGGTTATTTTTGTTGTGGTTGTTGTTAGATTTGTATCATTGAAGGTGAAGTCCTCTCTTTCTAAGCAGAAATAAATTATGTAACATCAAAATAAGAACTCTGAGAAAAATAATACTTGTTTAGAAAGAACCTTTGCTTTAATAATATTAATATTCATGACATTAGTAAAAATTAAAATGTCCTACAATGCTAAATGCTGATGGCAATTTGAAGAACATGAAACTCTTTTGGCTTTGGGGAATGCAAGTTGGTAAAGTAACCTAGGAGAGTAATTTGGCAATATCTAGTAAAATTCCATTCCTAAATGTATCTAGAATGAACCAACTATGCAGTTTGGCCAAATACCAAATAACTGATGGTTAAAGATTAATGTTCAGGCAAAGCTGAATCTCACTAACCCAGAATGATGTACAAATGTATGATGCGTAAGACACAAACTAGCCATTTAAAAATATCCCTCACTTTTTCATGCCCAACAAATTAAAATATAGGAAAGCCTGTGAGTAATGTTTTCTACTCAGAGGTTTATACATGGGATTTAGAGCATTAACATGTTTTTAAAAAATTATTTACCATATCTCCTGTTCCTCCAGTTGGAAATGGGTATCAGTCATTTCCACAAACTTTCGCTTGTTTAAATGTTTTACATCTATATACTGACAACTGCAAGGATTGTCTTCTTAAACCATTCTTATAAAGTTTGTGGTTTCAAAGTATGATACATGTCATAGACTTTGACTAGTGAGGAATAAGTGTGTGCTTTTTTTTTTTTTTAATTAGTTTGGCCAGTGAGAAAAAAAAGAATGTGTAGTATTTTAATATTTTCTCCTTTTCATTCCCATTATATTCTTTATTATGTCTGAATCAAAAAGGATTATCACAGCTGTTGTGCATGACTGTGGACAAATTTCCTGCTTATGAATTTTATTGTTTTTTATTTCCTGCTTTCAAATTTTAAAGTGGCAAAGTTGACATTCTATTTTGTGTACATCTTCATTTAATTATAAAGAATTCTAAAATGAGACTTTTTCTCAGAAGATTCATGACCTAAGTAGAATTTAATAATCGAACATTAAATATAATTCTTGTAGATTATTTTACTAAATGTAAGTCAAATCGACCAAATTCAATAGAGATTAAGATGACAATAGATTAATCTAAACTTTAAGTTTCCTTGCATTATTATTTAAACTTTAATTAATGTTTTTAGTTTCAGAAAGGATATGACCCTTTACTGTATTTAGCCAACATGCTTTCTCAGTTCCCTTATTAACAACTTATTTACTTTTTGTTTAACAATTTGAAAGTTCTTACTTTTAGTCTATATACCTAATATATCTTTATTCACCATTAAATTCTCTAAAATGTAACTTTTACAATATTAAGTACATATTTACATTTTAACTGAATTTTTTAAACATATAAATATATAACATATATTTATTATATATAATATATATATATATTAGTATTATATTATATAAACATATAAACATATCTTTTAAGTTCCATCAGAAATGCTTACTTACATTCAAAGATTGGGTTTACAAATATTTATATTGCTAAACCATCTGCCTTATTGGATTGCTGTTCTGCTGACCATGTGATATTACCCCATGTGAATACATAGTTATTGCTCATAAACAAATTGCACAGAAATTATGTTGAGTAGGAATTCAACTACTCATCTTTTTGTAGGCCAAGGCAGAAGTTAAAAAGCAGATTAGAAGATTTTGATGGAATCTTAAGACAAAATGAACTCTGGAACCCTACATGGGATAGTAATGTTTGTAACATGTGCAAAAAGGAAACTAAAAAGTATAGCCTTTTTGTAGCATGGAATAATTGGAAACAGTGTAAATGCTCATCAGTTGGAAAATAAATAAATCAATTTTGGAGTATGTTTCTAATGAAATACCACAGAGTAGTGAAAATGAATAAAATGTTTATGTGTGTGATGTGTGTGTTTGTAAAGGTTAAAATACAATGCTGGGCAATAAATAAAGCTTCAGAAGAAATTTGAAAATAATTGTATAATTTATAAAATGTATAAATCCTTGTGGGGTACTTGGGTGGCTTGGATGCTTAAGCATCTGATTTTGGCTCAGATTATGATCTCAGGGTCCTGGGATGGAGCCCCAGAGTCAGGCACCCTGCTCAGCAGATAGTCTGCTTGTCACTATCACTCTGTCCCTTCCCCTACTCGTGTTCACATGCCCATGTGCGCTCTCTCTCTCTCTCTCGTTCTCTCCCTCTGTTAAATAAATAAAAATTTTTAAAATGTATAAATGCAAAATATACTATGTATTGTTCATAGGTATATAGATGTGTGATAAAAATGTTAAAAAGGTGTGAAAATAATATACTAATTTAGAATATTTGCTAGCTCTTGGTAGGGAAAAATCAGAGAAGGACTGAGAAGGGAACAAAATGGAGCTTTAACTTGTTTTATCATATTTATTTCTCAATAAGAATATGTGAATATGATCAATTAATATGAATATTAATCTGAAATAATATTAATATTAATCTGAAGCCACTTACCAGAATCTGATAGAGCCAGATGAAGAAGTTATGTTATTCTTGGTATTCTTTTATGGGTTTCAAATAATGACTTAAAAGTAAATTAGAAATCCTTATACTAATGGTGGCAGGAAAGGAATTAAATCTCATTGTAAAAGTCATTCATTAAGTCAAAAGGATTTAGGTAATGGGGATTTTCAGTTCATTTTGTGCTCTACAAATTTCCATTTCACCAGAGTATCAAATTTCATGAGGAATGGCGAATATTTATAGTATATAGGATTTTTCATACACATCTTTATTTAATTGTCAGTTTCAAGTATTTGAGCTTTTCAGTGAAAAGACTGGCAGCTGAATGTTTCCATAAAGATAAGACAGATCTGAATATTTATGAATAAGCAACAATAATTCTACCAAATTGGACTAAATTATGTTGTGCTTTGTAGCTTATATACTATTGTCCTCGTGCATTTTCATCTACAATGCAAAGTATTATAAATTATCTTAATTTACAAAGAATTTCTCCATTTTACCTCATCACTGGCAATTGCCAACCACATTTACAGAACATTCAAATTAAGGAAGGATGAATTTGATAATAAACCTTGAAAAGGGAGCTTGATTTCCATTTTTATTTTGATAAGTGATATATGGTAAAACTCAGAAGTGGGTGCATTTTGAATGATAAATGAAATGTTATGTCTGGTAGAAGGCATGCAAACTTGTAATTCTTGAGCAAGGACACTTTAAATGTAGTATTAAGTATGCAGATCCATGTAAAATAATGTGTCCTCAAAATTTAGAGTTACTACTTCTGCCATTTCTGCTTCTGTATTTGAAAGACTGACTTGCTTGACCATGGATCCTTTATATCTCATATGTGTCACAATTTGAGTTACGACTTCTAACTTCTTGTTTGGCTCTGTTTCTGAAGCTGTTTACATTTGCCTTTTTTTTTTTTTAAAGATTTTATTTATTTATTTGACAGACAGAGATCACAAGTAGGCAGAGAGGCAGACAGAAGGGAAGGGGGAAGCAGGGTCCCTGCTGAGCAGAGAGCCCGGGACTCCCAGGACCCTGGGATCATGACCTGAGCTGAAGGCAGAGGCTTAACACACCCAGGCGTCCCCATTTGCTTTATTTGAACATATTTTCACTCAAATGGAACTGTCACAGATTGATCCGTACAGGAAATTCCTGGAGATTTTAAAAAAAAATTGTTTCACAAACTTCAGTTTCTCATCATCTCATTATTTTAGTTTTCTTTTTTGAGTTGTCTCCTCAAGATAATTGCCTCTAAAAATCCCATTTATTCACAAAAATTATTAAACACCCTCTGTGTGCCAAGATTTGTGCTGGGAAGGCATTGTGGAAAAGAGGGGGGAAATGAAATGATTTCACTCTATGGAAAAACGAAGAAAAGAAGCAAATGTTTGTAAAATAATGAAAATGTGCTAAGTAATTCTATAAGTTTTCAGGAGAAAAAAATGGCTAAGACCCTAGAGAAAAGAGTAGAAGGGGCTTCTTATGTTCTCTGAGAGGTGATGTATCCCTCAATATACTGAAATTATCATATATATTCAGTGCTTTGAGATGTGCAAGTTTTAGTGATTTAATATCTGTTTTGACATTCTAGGAAGTCAATGATGCAAATTCATGATTTGACATGTGAACTAATACATGCTTTTTTGTTTTCTAGTTCAAATCTAGATTAATTTGGTCACAGATCTGTACCTATAAAAGAGATGCAAATCTTTTTTTTTTTTTCAAAGTGTTCCCACTTTTTTTTTTTTTAAAGATTTTATTTATTTATTTGTAGAGAGAGAGAGAGAGCGAGCACAGGCAGACAGAGCGGCAGGCAGAGGCAGAGGGAGAAGCAGGCTCCCCACAGAACAAGGAGCCCGATGTGGGACTCGATCCCAGGACTCCGGGATCATGACCTGAGCCGAAGGCAGCGGCTCAACCAACTGAGCCACCCAGGCATCCCAAGATGCAAATCTTTTTGTTTATAATATGATTTGCACACATAAAATTTTATTTTTCTACATCATTTGTCTTGAAATCACAAATTTTGCAAACTCATGAAGCTCTCTAGAATATTCTTTATAGCTCTCAAGTCTCAGAAGCTATAACTGGTGTAAATTGCACCTAATTATCTTTGAAACATTCATTCTATTATTTATCTTACATTTAGACACTTTGTGAGACACTAAAAACAAGAACTTCAGGGGCACCTGGGTGTTTCAATAGCTTAAGTGTCTGCCTTCAGATCAGATAATGATCTAGGGTCCTGGAATCCATCCCCAAGTGGCTCTCTGCTCAGCAGGGAGTCTGCTTCTCTCTCTCCTTCTGACCCTCCTCCCCTTCCTATGCATTCTCTCTCTCTCTCAAATAAATAAATAAAATCTTAAAAAAAAAAAAAAAAAGATGAGAATGCCATAGCTAAGGAGTCTAGATTTTGATTACTACTATCATGCTTGGTTTAAATCATGAAGTATCCTTTTCTAGTTCTTTCAGATTCTTAATAGTGAATTGTGCCATTACTGTTAAGTTTTTGATATTTGTTCTTATTGACTTTATTCTGCATATGCACACAGTGCCTTCTGGGTCTAGAGATGTAACAATTATAATTTAAATAATGTAATAAGAATAGCAGGCTGTCCCACACTCTTTTGACCCAGTCCTCACCCCTGTAATAACATGATGGAAATCAGATGGAAAAATCTACGAGTTCCCAGGGATGAGGGATGAAGAAAAATGCACTTGCTTAGCTTAAGGAAGTCGATTTCCTCTCCTCTCCTAAAAGGAGGGAGAAAGACCCTTGAAGCTTGGAGATGGGATAGAAAGGATCCTGAGTTCTCATTTTAACCTTTGAAATGTAAATACCTACCTCTAGTAGGCAGGTTAGCCTCCTATGCCTCCAGGTATTATAACCTAGAGATGTCTGTAAGGCCTGGACCTCATTCTCCCTCAAAGTATAAACCTTCTCTGGCTATAAAGCTCCCTAGCATTCTCTCACCACTGGTATAGTTAGTTGTGAATGAACTTCTCCAGGATTATTCATCTCAGGAAACCAAGTTTCCAGCACAATTCATGCAGAAAGCCCAAACTGCTGACGTAAGAATTATTTCTTTGCACCAGAGAATGACAACACGTAGCTTTGATATGTTGGTTTTTTGTTTTGTTTTGTTTTCCTGTGAGAATTTTTGAAAGCTATATATTGTGGAGAGAGCAGAATGTAAAAATCCAGATTTCTTTAAGCTGAATACTATTATTATATTACCTCTTGAAAAACTGTATTTTCAGTATGAGACTATCATTTCCTTCCAGCGCTACCAAAGTAAGGCAATCTACAGCTATATTTGCAATGGACATACCTGTTAACTGTACAGTTATAATTTCACATGTTTTGTTTGGATTTTAAAATTTTGTTGGTATAATCCTAGAAGACACATTGGTCAGAATTAATTATGAGCCATAATTCACTTGAGGTAAGCCAGAAACTTAGTGCTATAACAAGCCATGGTACAGTTATCTAGACATGGGTGCAAAATTTTAAATTACAATCAATCAATCTATAAAATTACAACAAATTCTAATTTTTAAGAAAAAACTTTTTATGGCTGTCAAATACTATCAGAATTAAATATTATAAGAGTAATACAGTTAGGGAAAAGTATATAATTATATTAAAAACAACAGAACAAGGCTGTACAATTTTAAATCTTCCTGTTAAATGTTGCCTTTAATAATTTTGTATTTTTATCACAGGTTTTGAACTTTCACATTGTGAGGATCCTGGCATTCCACAATTTGGATACAAGATCAGTGACCAAGGCCACTTTGCTGGTAGCACTATTATTTATGGATGCAATCCAGGTTACACTCTCCATGGCAGTAGCCTTCTCAAGTGCATGACAGGGGAAAGAAGGGCATGGGACTATCCTCTGCCTTCCTGTATTGGTAGGATCCTCTTTTATATCTTCATAATTATTTCTGTAGAAGTGTTGTCCAAATATACTGTACCTTTTCAAAGGATCTCATCTGTCCACCCACAACTCATACCTAAAATCATGAAGTTAACAAACTCCTAGCTCATATTTGTCAGAGGAATTAATGGAAAGTGAAAGGGTCTTTTTCGTAAGTTCATTGATAAGTACATTTTTGTAGAACATGGATGAAGTGTATGGAGTCGTTCCAATTCTTCTATCTTGATATAAAATTTAACTCACTGCAAGTATATATTAAGACTTATTGTACACATTTACTGAATCACACTGATTGGATTTAATAAACTTACCGCCTGTCCTGGTGTCCGGATAGATTAAAAAACAATGAAGTATTCTCAGTAACTTCAAAAGCTTTATTTTTATATATACTTTTTCAAAAATCTAAGGAAGTGCATAAGCTTTTCTGAGGTGTATGTAGCATAACAAAATTAACCGATTTCAAAAGAAGAAGCAAGTGACATCAGATATATTGCCTCTACGAAGCTAGAGAATGGATCATGAGCTCATTGCACAGCTGGAGTATTACCAAATTATAGATCAATAAATGAATGACTAGGTATGTGTGGGTAAGAGGGTGTATAGAAAAGTGTTGATAAAGACGCCGGTTTTGGGTGGAATTTTTTTGTTGTTTTGTTTTTGTTTTTTGTTTTGTTTTCTGGTTTTTGAATTTTGCTTTCTTCCCGCTCCAAGGATAAATTGTAGGTGTCTGGCTTGAATGAGAAACCAGCAAAAGGAAACATTTTAACAAAACATTGACTCCTTAGTAGGGAACAACATGTAGCCACTCTTTATCCATTTTTGTTTCTTGATGATATTTGTGGAGGCACAAATCCATTCTGCATCAGGCCCATATAAATAAAATTGATCAACACTTAAAAAAAAGGTAACCGTTTTATTAAGGTATAACTAATATCTAAATACTGCACATATTTAATGTATATAAACTGATGAGTTTGGAAACTTAAACCTTCAAAATTTCTTTGTTAGTTGATATGATTGACATAGGAATCTCCATAAAACCTACTAGAATGCAAGAGAAAAAAGTGAAATTCCAGTCATTAAAGGCCTTGCATCTAATTACATGGTGTGTTTGATGTCACAAGGCCTCTGTTGGTTTCTTGAAACATTGATTTACTTAGGAAGCAAACATGTTTTTATCTAACCAAAATGTAATCATAGGCCTTTCTTTTCAGATGGCATCAGATTTTGGATAGATTATGAGGGTAATATCTATAATAATAACCAACATAAATTAACAAAGCTTGGGATTCTGGAATATGACCAACAGCTAGCCCAGTGGCATTAGTTATGAGAAAAATAAAGCATTGATTAATTTTCTCTGAGATTGTATTCTTTGATGTGACTATGTAATATATTCAGAAAGCCATTAAGGATTACAGTTGCACTATAGTATAAATTGTAAATACTGATTTTCCATGCTGTCCTTAAAATTAAAATCACAAACCAAATATATTAAAATATATTAATGTATTAAAACACATGTATTTTCTTTTTTTTTAAAAGATTTTATTTATTTATTTGACAAGCAGAGATCACAAGTAGTCAGAGAGGCAGGCAGAGAGAGAGGGAGGAGGAAGCAGGCTCCCTACTGAGCAGAGAGCCTGATGCAGGGCTCGATCCCAGGACCCTGAGATCATGACCTGAGCCGAAGGCAGAGGCTTTAACCCACTGAGCCACCCAAGCGCCCCATAAACACATGTATTTTCTATATATGTTGAACCAAGCTAAAGACATTCTTCTTTTTTAAAATATTTTGTGTAAACAAAATGATTTTTGGTTTTTGGTCAAAAGATTGTAATTCTGTTCATAATAAATCAATGCACTTTATATTTACAAATCCCCCAAGTCAGAGGGGATGCCTGATGACATAGTTGGTTAGGTATCCTACTCTTGGTTTGGGCTCAGGTTGTGGTCTTAGGGTCTTGAGATCCAGCCCCCACCTCGGGCTTCACACTCAGCATGGATTTTGCTTAGAGTTTCTCTCTCCCTCTCCTTCTGCTCTTCATCCAGCAATACAATAAATAAATATATCTTAAAAAAAAAAAAACACACCTTTAAAAAATTTACTGACTTGATAACTGCTCAAGATTTCATGAGAAGGGTAAACTATTTTTTTTTCTTTTTTTAAATGATGGATGGTCAGGAGTAACAGCTGAAAACAGTTGGATGCATGGTGTGTCATGCTGATGATTTCCATGATGACAGAAGATGAAATTCTATTTTAAATGATGTTCTCTACTGGCAAAAATTAATAGCTTCACCACCTGGCCTAAGAGCATAATTTTCTGTGCTCACTAACCTTAAATATCTATTATGCCTATGTATTTGCCTGTCTCACATAAGAAACTTTTTCTCTGTTATATGGACCGTTTCTAGGTAATTGTGTTTCTGAAGCTTATACATGGATCAAACAAATATTTTTTGAAACACCATAGCCAGAAGGATTTAACCTACATACCTTCTTTAAATACTATTTCATTTTTAATATAAAACTTCTGTTAGAATAGGAACTCTAGTGTTATGCATATCTCACTGGCTCATTTGAAGTCAAAACACCAAGTAAAATTTGTAGAAAAGAAATATGGATAAAAAAGAACTATGTTTAAATTCAAGATACAACACAGTACACAAAACTTCAGTGTGATCGTTAATTGATTAAAAGTTAGTCTGTATGAATGAATATCAAATCTGTTCTCATAGTATATGTATGCCATTAATAGTGATAAAATATAAAGAAATGACATAAAATGAATTAAAATAGTTACATAGTGCAAAGTTATCTACAAGATTTTTGTTAAAAATGAGAAAAATCTAAGTAAGTGATGGTAACATCTTAAATACTGGTATCTTCTTATTTATGTTAAAAATAACAAACTTGTTATTGTAAATTATAATAATGTTGCAGTACAAAATAAAGTTGCTTCTCCTCTATAAGTGTGTATATCAGCCAGCATTCTCCAGTGAAATAGAATCAGTAGAATATCTAAATCTGTCTATCTATCTATCATCTATCAAGAGATTTATTTATTTTAAGGAATTGAGTCATGTAGTTGTGGGAGCTGACAAGTTCAAAATCCACAGGGAAAGTCAAAAGCTGGAAGTTCAGCAGACTTCAATGCTGCAGTTTTGAAGAATTTCCTTTTGTCTTGGGAAACTCAGTTTTTGTTCTTACAGCCTTCCAACTGACTAGGTGAGGGCTACTCACATTATCAAAGGATAACTTGTTAAACTCAACTGATCATAGATGTTAACCTCATCTATAAAATACTTTCACATCAATATCTACATGAGCGTTTGATAAAATAACTGGATACTACAGCGTAGCCAAGTTGACACATAAAACTAATGTGAAATATAATACATACAAATCTTTGAAATAAATTTACATATATGAATAGAGCTGACACATTTGAACCATTGCATTCAGTTGTTATTAGGTCTCTTCCAAATGCTTAAAGTTTGTCATTGACTATCTTTGCTCCAATCATAAAAACAAAACAAAACAAAATAAACCCAAGAAGCTTAATTCAGCCATTGAACGTGAGTAAGATAGAAACAGTGCGGAAAACAAGAAAAATGAATACAGAAGTACCTTCAAACATTTAAGCACAAAGTAAAATGTTTTTGTTTTGAGGGTTTGTTTGTTTATCCAATAATCTGGATAATTTTCAAATGTGTTATGTGTTACAGTGTTATGCTTGTTTCAAGGGTTAGAGATGTAGCACAATATACTAACTGCAACACTCAGTTTCTCTCATCTCCAATACAGACAGCCCCTTCTGGCTTATCTGTATATTGAAGTAAAACCTCTACAGACATCTCAATGTATTAAATAGCATCAAAATGGAAAGGAAATCTTCCAAGAGATTAAAAAAAAATTATATTGTATGACAATACTTAACATTTTTAATTTGATGAGTTTTATAAAATTTAGGGACCCATTAAATCAAAACTAAACTAGATTTTACTGAAGTGAGAAATCTAGAAATCTAATAAAAATGCCACTTTGACTTTTGGGAGGTTAAAAGGGAAAGAGTTTAGAGTGATTTAAAGGGGAATAAAAGGACAATGAAATTTAGAAGGCCTGAGGGACTGCAGTAAAGATTAGTTTTGCTCAGAGGTGGGGTAGCAAGATGATGAATTATTCAGACCGCAATCAAGGCGCAGTGAGCAACTTGCCATCTGTTTTCCCTTTTTAAGTTATTATTATTTAACAACACATCTTAAAATCTTTGAATACTAAAATCAGAGTTCTTGAGTGTGTCCTTTCTTTAAATTCTCTAATTAGGTTAATTTTACTATCTTTTATGTGATCTAACTTGAGACTTTATTGTTTTATTGTATAGTATATTTTTGCTTCAACCAATACATTAATCTGAAAAAGTATATACAGCTGTTTTGTTTTAAGATGAGGGATATCAATTCTTATTTTCCTTAAGGTAAAAAAAATATATTTTTGAGAAATTCATTGATTGGTTTTGCATTGGTTTTGGCATTAAATTATGACTTAATTTATTATTATTTTTTTAATAGCTGAATGTGGAGGTCGTTTTAAAGGAGAATCATCAGGAAGAATCTTATCTCCTGGCTATCCCTTTCCATATGACAATAATCTGCGTTGCATGTGGATGATTGAGGTAGATCCAGGAAACATTGTCAGGTAAATGGATTTCATTTTCTCAAAATTACTGGAGAATCGGAAAATTCTGATCAGCCTCAATATACAATATCAAGCATTAAGGTTTTTCAATATTTTTAGCCTTGGGAAAGAAAAATGTGGTTTTCATCTGTTTAAAGTATGAAAAATATTCAGAAGCATGATTTATTGATTTATGGGTCACAGTGGAAGCTCATATAATCCCTAGAGGGAAGATTTTCATAGTTATAATAGACCACAGAGATTAAGAATATTTTTATGCTTCTTTGAGACTTTAATCTTTCAATTCTTGATGATTCAAGACGGTAAGTCCACCATTTTGATAAGGATATAAAGTTGTGCAGGTCACTGTTGTAAGTTCAGCCTCATGAACATTTGGAAGAAATAATCATAGAAGGGAATTCAGTACTATTCTGTTTTTCCTGGCTTTAGAAATATTTCTGGAGCATCAGCTCTCTACCTCTTTAGATTTCTGTTTCCTTTTGCGTTTAATTAGGTGGCCACAATTCTTCACATTATCGACCCTTAGATGAGGGGAGAACCATCATCTCCTAAAATAACAGCCTTCAGGTTTCCAAGGCTACCATGTTTTTTAAATCCTAATTTAACTATTATGGCTTTGGGAACAGATTAATAAATGAACAAATAAATCCTCCACTCAGAATAAATCTGAGCTAGTTGGTGTGTTGTCACTCTCAAAACAATGACTTTAAATTTAAGAATTGTGGGGGCACCTGGGTGGCTCAGTGGGTTAAGCCTCTGCCTTCAGCTCAGGTCATGATCTCAGGGTTTCGGGATCGAGTCCCGCATCGGGCTCTCCGCTCAGCAGGGAGCCTGCTTCCACACCTCTCTCTCTGCCTGCCTCTCTGCCTACTTGTGATCCCTGTCTGTCAAATAAATAAATAAATTTAAGAACTGTTGTTTTATATAAATGAAATTTCAGACAGGCTTCTGGTGTGTTATCACTCTCAAAGCAATGGCTTTAAATTTAAGAATTGTTTTATATAAATGAAATTTCAGACAGGCTTCTGGGTTGTGACGGTGGTAATAGGAAACAAGTATGATCCTTCATATAACATGCTGAAAGGCACACTCCGTGAATTGTTCAATGTCAACTGGTGGATTACTTTTGCAAGGGAATTTGCAGACCTCAAAATAGACTACATAAGACCAATTCTCAACCTGTGTTTCTTTAGTGTAGATCATACATTGCTTTATTTAAATATTAGAATTAGTAAACTTGAAAATACTAAATTTAACAGTATTCTGGAATTTTTCTAACTTAAGGAACAACATTTGATATAAAATTATAATACAAATTTAAAGCTGTAACTATTCACATATCAAACATGAATGTGATAGATGTAGAGAGAGAAATGAGCATGTTTTTATAATTGGATTTCTAATTTTTGGCACTGGCCACAAAAAATATCAGACACTAGTTTTGTGTAGATTAGATATAAAGCAGACTTAACATGAAATAGTTTTTTGGTTTTTGTTTGTGCATTTGGCCAGGTAGGGTTGGGTAGACATTGATTTTCATCTCACATTAAGGAAATTCCCTTTTACTTTTAGATGACTGGGTGCGATTGTAATGTTGAATTTTTAAAAAATACTTTGTCTATATATCTTGAGATGTTCGTGTACTTTTTTTCCTTATACCTATCATTGTGATGAAATGTACTGATTGATTTTTTAATATGAACTATTTCTTGCTTTCCTGGAATAAACTTCATTTTGATTCTCATAAAACAAACATGAAACATTGGTAAATATAGATACTATGGAGTCAGTTCATGACTTTGCCACCCTATAGGCAGTTTTATTTAATGTGTCTCAACTCCATTTGCCACATTTATAGAACTAAAATAAAATACCTTCCATCTTCATTGGGTCACTATGACAAACAGAGAAAATATATGTAATTCATTTTGCACAGTGCCTAGCATGTAGTAGAACCTCAGTCAGTGCCTGAAATGTACTCCATGCTCCTTAAGTATCACCTACTGTAGTTATAGTTAAAATTCAGGAACACAGAAAAGAATGCTTAAAGTTTCTGTAATTTGCAAAGGTGACATAATAGTACTTTTAATCCTATTCTAGGAAATTATACTGTTCAAAAATATGTATTTAAGGTTATATATTCTGTTTATATAATTCATTTTTAATCTGATAGAATGAAAAAAAAATCTAATAAAATCAAAGATACATATTTGTTATGTTCTTTATTTCAAAGTGAATCCATGTTTAAAATAATCAAACAGAGATTATGTGGTTCTCCCACAGCCTACAGTTTCTTGCTTTTGATACGGAAGCATCACATGATATACTCCGAGTTTGGGATGGTCCACCAGAAAATGAGATGCTCCTAAAGGAAATCAGTGGATCTCTTATTCCTGAAGGAATCCATAGCACGCTCAACATAGTAACCATCCAGTTTGACACAGATTTTTATATCAGCAAATCTGGATTTGCAATTCAGTTTTCAAGTGAGTTATTATTTTATCTCTTAAATGCAAAATAAGAATGCTATTGAGATAGTACTTTAACTTTACTGCCCAAAACTTTAATTTTAAAACTTAAATGATCTTAAATATTCTTATTTCTAGTCTTCATACTCATCTTCAGGTAAGGTAAAGTATACTGGGAAAAAAGCAATTTTTTTCCATTTTTACAATTAACTTGGAATTAATCAATTCATCATTGAGACCTTCTTTCTATTTGTCAAGCCATTTTTTTTAAAGTATAGGTGGTATTAAAATAATTCAGCAAATGAAATAATTACTTTATAAAAGCTTGTAATCTCAATTTACCATAAAACTGTATATTTCAAAATGTGAAATTTTTATAGATAAGGAAGGAAATTAATACTCGCCATTAAAAAAAAAGCAACCATATATTTTTACTAATTTTGTTTTTCTTCTTTTAAAGATCTTAATTATATATTCCCAGATATCCTTGACAAAATATTTTAGATCTACTTTTAAATTAAACACTTCCTATAACAATAAAATGTCATTCACTGTAAGTAATTACCAGTGTTCATGGCATTTTTTTTTTCCTTCTCCTTTTCTTTCTATGGCACTGCTAAGTGGCTAAATATATGTTGTTCTACAACAGGGATTTTTGCTTAGTGGCTGGAGAAATGAATAAAAACTTTAAAATTTTCATTGTTATAGTTTTGCTTTTATTACCAACATACATTGCCTTTTTGAGAAAATTATCTAAAGGATTTTCTAATTTTACGGTCCTTAAAGACCCCATTAACAGAAACCTATGCAAATTTCTAAGAGCATTTAATGGAAAACATGCAAACCAGTATTCCTGAAATGTGCCTGAACAAGTCCTGGTTCCTTACTAACTACTGAATTTGGGTACCTGATCTCACATTCTGAGGCTGAGTTTTCTAATTCACATAGATATAATAATGCTTATCTCATAAATATATTATTAAAATTAACATGATCATGTGTGTACAATATTTGGTATTAAGTGTATAGTTGGTGTTCAGTGAAGTATTACTATATGAGCAAATATAAAATTGGAATCCTATGACAAAAGTAAAAAAAAAAAATAAAGAACTTTTGTAAGGACTGTCCACAAAATATATTGCTTTTAGGTCAAGAACTGTTTCAGACAGTTAAACAACTTGGTCGACTTTTGGTTGATGGAACAGAGTTGTTTACAGTAATTGACTAACATAAGTGAACTGTTTTTTATTGTGTAAACCAAGCTAGTGTGAGAGAAGTGTAAATCAATGCAGAAGAGCCAGTGTCTGTAAATTTATACTTTATCTTTTGAGGAAAAGAAAAAAGAATGAAAAATGAAATCACCACGTAATTGATGAACATAAATGGCTTCTAATTCTAAAACACCAGTTAAATATTCTTCATATTTATATTTTCTATTTTTTACTGCTTATTTTTCTTTTTATGAAGATAGGAACAATTTGTCAGAGATTGACTGCTGTTTAATTTCAGTTCTTTCTAATTATTGTTTGGCAACTAACAGTTCCCCTTTCCTTTACCTTAAATGAGTAATATATAATATTTTATACTTAAATGGTTATTGTGATTTATAGTCTGACTATGCTCATGTGAAAAATTGCTTAAGGCTAGTGTTTGTGAATGCCAAGTTCATCTGCTTAATAGATATCAGCTATTTTATATATATTTATTATATTATAATATATATATATTTTATATATATAAAATATATATATTTTATATTTATATATATTTCCAGGAATTTTTAATGCAGATTTGTCAGTTAAATTACTAATGCTTTTTATATCTATTGTACTTACAGGGCATTTAAGGAAACAATATGTAGCATACCAGAACTTTAATAAATCTGTCTTCATAATATTCTTTTAAGATGCATAGAAATTTGTACTCATGATCTGAAACTAAAAACCTACCCATTGAAATAAAATTACTTTGCAGGTGAATATATTGTATTTTAACAAGCATCTATCAATGAAAATTAGTCACTTGTTTGGATATCTTCTGTTACTCATTTTGACATGGCTTTCTAAGTGTCCAGATTTCAAATTCAAAAATATTCTTTTCATGAATGAGATCTTTCTTGGTGTGCCAGAAAACATGTCATGTACTTTATATACCTAATCTTATTTAATCCTCACAAAGCCATATGATTTATGTTGGGTCATCCCCATTTTCCACATAAATACAGAGAGGTTCAGAAAATGTGTTTATTTTTTTAAGGTCATAGTACTAACAGATGCCTGGAGCTGTGGCTCAAATCCACATGTGACTGAAGGGAGCTTTTTACTGTGACAGGTGCCTAGTAAATGCTTTGTAGTTATTGACGTAATTATGCTCTTGTTATTATTTAGATACATGTATTAATATGCCAGAGGAAATAGAAAGCTTTTAATTATAAATTGTTAAAAAAAATTATTAGTTACAATGAAGTTCTACAATTTAATCAGCTTGTGTTTCTGATTATGCTCCCAAGTACCACAGCTTACACAAGCAAAGCCGTGGTGAAGCATGGAAAAAAGCTGGAGTGCACGCAAGGCCATTTAGAAGGGACCGCTGTCCTCTCTGGCTATAGTCATTTTGCACTATAGGTGGAAGGGCTACTTTTATTTATTTATTTATTTATTTATTTATTTATTTATTTATTAAGATGGATTGATTGATTTGAGAGGGATGGGGGAAGGGAACAGCAGTGAGAATCCCAAACCAGACTCCCCTCAATCTCAGAACCCTGAGATCTTGACCTGAGCTGAAATCAGAAGTCGGGCCACTTGACCCACTGAGCCACGCAGGCACCCCAGGACAGGCTACTTTTAAAACGAAACTGAAAATAAGGAGTTTTATGTAAAGTTATCTTAATTTCAAAGTAAATAATCTTAAAGAAAACATTAACAGACTACAGAGAAATAAAGCACTACTATAGGTGAAATTTGGCTTAAAGGGCAGAGTTTGTCACTTTAGTGGCTTACCTAACGTCTGCTTCCCTATGTAAATTTGAATCATGTCTCTCATTCATTCATTTGTTCATTTATCGTAGGCAAGTCTATTAAGGGACCCGTTAGTAAACATATTTATCTCTAATTATTTCTCAATTGCATTTTCCCTTTCACTCAGGCAAATCTCTTTAGTTTCATAAATGCACACACATACTCATACACTCACTCACACACACACCCTGTGCTGCTTTCTGTGTAAATGTTTTTTACCTTAACCATTTCTCTCCTCCTTTTGCTTAAGTCTTGCTCATTTTTCCAGACTTGACACCAAGACTTCTCTTTATAAAACATTTTCTGACCTCACTTTTTAAAAGATATTTCAGCCCATGCCCCAAGCACTAGTTGTATTTTTTTTTTCAAAGAGGAGAATAAATAGTTAATAATTCATTGTTCTGAAAATGTTTTAATTATGTGATCTTTGCTCCCCAAATGTACTGTGAGTATGTTTATCTCCCTAATGTCCATAAAGAACACATTTTCTATTTAGGACAATCCTATAATTTATTTTCCAAGTCTAAGATAATTGTTGAGAGTGGAAGAAGACACTATTTAAAATTAAGCAGGACAACAAGCATAAGCCAGGACAGCCATAGCCAAATCAGGCTGTATCATTTTAATTAAATCAGACTTATATTGTATTCTGTCCACTTTCCCCCCACCTCCTCAATGCCCAATCCTCTTTTGAGCAAAAAGCCATTGTTTAGTGAGTATCAAATAATGAATTTTAAAAAGAGGAACAAGTCAGGCAACAGGAGGAGAAGAGCCTTCGGCAACAAAATGCAACCAAAGAAATGTATTTCACTGAACTTGGTGCAAGTGAATTGAGCTAAAATGTAGGTCACATACCAACTTCATAATCATCATTAAGCCACTATCGGCAGCCACATGCCTCCCATTTCATGATCCGTTCATTCTTTGTAGAGTATGTCGCTGCCTCTTGGTGTTACAGTCTGCAAGGCATTTTTGCTTAATCAGAGCTACTTAAGTCTGACACAGCCACCTCATGCTGTCCTGTGTGCTGTCCTCGGTTCTCAGCAGTCAGCCTCTATATCCCCTGCTTAAATGTGTAATCTGCCTCTCTTGTCCCACTTTAGTTCCACAGGGAGGACATCTTTGGGGTATCATGCTGTCATTTGCCCACAGAATAGTTGATTTTGACAGAGCTTTTTCTATGCTCTTCACTCTCTGACCTCTCTGTTAAGAATCTACCCCACTGGGTAATAGAGAATTACGAAGGCCCATAGCTTATGCTGTTGAAAATTCGCAAGGAAATGGATCCCTTAGCCAGGAGAGCTTGACGTCTCCTGGCCTCAGAAGACTGCATGGTGCCCCTGCCTTTGTTCCCATCCTCATTATCATGGCCCGCATTGCTGTGACAGTCAACTAGCCACTCACTTCATTATCCCTCCAGCCAGACTTCTCTCCACATTCCCACCTAATGTTTCTAAAATACAAATCAGACATCACCTTTCCATTTTCATTTTTTTTTTTTAACGAGCACACAGTCATAAGTTCAAAACTTTGGAATTACATTGGAAGCCTCCACAATTTGCACCCGAACTACCTGCCAGCCTCATCCTTCACTACTTATTATACACATCCAGTCATCTAACTACACTGTTCTGAGAGGGCAAAGTCCTTTCACATTTCTGCTTCTCTTCCATATTCCTGAAACACATAGGTCCACATTCAAAATCTATCAATTCTTGGGCATTTTTCAAGGTCCAGGACAAATGATACTTCTGGTACCAATGAACTCCTAGGCAGAATTAGTCACTTCCACATCTGTACTGCTCTGACATTATGTGCAAATTGTATTAGATTTGCCATATGGTCCAGTTTGCCCAGGAAAATCCTAGTTTATGCATGTTGTCCGAGCATCCTGATGGTTTGGCACTCGGATCTGTATTTTCTATTTGTTTTCTTGTTTGTTTTTTTAGTAAAGTATCATTATTTTGGCCAAGATAGGCCAGTATTCTACAGCAATAGAGTAGTATTCTGCTTAAATTCCCAACGTATATTTATTAGACCTCTGTCTTGTATTTGATCTCATCTAGCTATGAGTGAGATATGTTTACAGGGCTCAGTAATTATAATGTGTGATTAAATTTGAAAAACAAATACTGATAATCCATCTTCACTTTCTAATCTTTTACATATACCGGGTAATTCATCCCTTTCAAGGAGAATTTATAGGACACTTGTATATAAATAAAATATTCTCAGATACGAACATCTAACTTGTTCAGATCTTGAAAGGTAGTGGGAGAAGCATTTGATGCTGTTGCTCTGCAAGCTCTTTTGTATAACAGCAAGTTATGTCATAGTCTTGCTGTGGTTTGAAAGATACATAAAGATGTCAGGACATGAATTGGAAGGATTAGCAGGAAAAATGTGTTCTTGAAATAGGCACAGAAGCAGAGGCTCAGGAGATGTGCTGGAAAGCTGAAGCATATAGTCCACATGTTCTTACTATGAGTGTTTTTGTTATTTACTTTATGGGGTCGATTCACAACTATATATTTTATCACAGACATAATTTTTTAAAATTTTATTGCAGTGCACATTAATGGCAGCAGTGAGATTTTAAAAAGTATATGCTTAATGAAAATGTATGTACTAAATATTCACTTCTTAAGATGCTGATTACACCATCCAAAAATCAGGTCAGTGAGCCAAAGGATGCTGTCAAGAAGAGCCTAAGCAGAGATCCACGAAGATGTAAAGCAAACTTATCTTTGAAAAAGTTAAAACTGGGCTCCCAAAAGATAGCATGAAAGAATCTAGAATATTTTTATTAGTACTTGTAAGTCAAAGTATTTTAGTGCATCAAGAAACACATTTTTAAAAGCAGCAGAGTCCACATAATCCCATTTCAATAAAACATGTTTAGATAAGTGGTAAAAATGTTTTACAAAAGAAATAATATGATGGTTGATTATTTTTCTGTGCAACCAAAACATAGTATAATATAGAATGACGTGAGACTTTATTATTTCATGTATCATGTTAGCATTATATAGACGGTGGAGGGAAAATTTTATATTCTAAAATATAAAATATAATGAAATGGTCATTTGAAGTCATGATCATGTATTAACTCCAGCATCATCAATTTAAAGTATCTGATGCATTAAATAAGTCTTGGTTATTTTAAAATACTTGTCTTCTTAGCCATGTTCTTTTTAGTGTAATTGTTTCCTAAATGAAAGTGCTCTCTGGCACCACAATAGCATTTGTAGTAATGGACTGTTTGTTGTTTTTTTTTTTTTTTCTACTAATATATTAACCTTATATGACAGATGGGTTATTTTGGTTGAGAATGTAATGTGTATGATAGTAAAACATGAAATGTTGGGAATTTAGAGCTAAGAGTATGTTATTTCAAGATACTGACGTGTGGTATTCTTGTTTTATGAACAAATTCTCCACACATTTTCAGACAATAAATCATTAGAATAGCTGTTTAAATTAACTACATAGTTTTTAGATTTTTAGTACTTACATATTAAGGATTCTATACACATTGTTAATAAAGCCCATATATTAATCATCAAAAAGCCCAATAACATCTCAATTAAAAATAAAATTGATTATGAAAATACAACTTCCACATAATGTGTATTAACATACATGGGGACCATAGCAGTGTCAATTGACCATGTGAAAGCCAGAAGACCTAGATCTGCTTAAAAAACATGATGTTTTATTTAGAGAAAATGAGAGTTCTACTTAAGTAATTTCATTGCTTTGTGTTCTAAATTTTCTTCCTCATGCATATGAAAAGTAATATGCCAGCTTCCTTTGAAGAAGAACTTTACAATTAGCTCAATAAGTCCAATTTTATATCAGTCACATCATTGCTTTCAAGAATCAGTAGCATCAATTGCCTCAAATATTAACTCCAGTAAAAGTTTTGTTTACAACCACTTCATGAGATCAAAGTGTTGTCTTTGAAAGTTCATTGTGTAAGGGAAAAAAATCTAGTATTATAAATTCAGTTAAAATTTTAACATTTTAATAATTTTAAATTTACTTAGACTTGCATTATGGTCCAGCATATAGTTTTCTAAAGTACTATCTGTATTTTAAAAGAATATGCACTTGCTATTATTGGATGTCATGTTCTATAAATATCAATTAGGTATAATTGGTTGATAGTGTTGTGTTTGAAAAATTCTATGTCATTACTGGTTTTCTGTCCATTTTTTTTTTATCAACTATGAAAGAG
This sequence comes from Lutra lutra, assembly GCF_902655055.1. Taxonomy (NCBI): domain Eukaryota; kingdom Metazoa; phylum Chordata; class Mammalia; order Carnivora; family Mustelidae; genus Lutra; species Lutra lutra. The sequence continues at coordinate 26,804,523 of NC_062281.1, forward strand.
AAGTGTTGAGATGTCAAGTTGCAATTGTGGATGTGTCTATTTATGCTTTCTGTCCTGTCATATTTTTGCTTTGTGTATTATGAAGATATGTGTATAACATTTTAAGTGCTTTTTAATGAGTTGACTTTTTCATTACCAAGAAAGATGTCTCTTTTTCATTGATAACTTACCATGCCTTGAACTTTCTTTGTCTCATATTAAATATCTTATGATTAGTCTAACATTGGTGTACTAGTTAGCATCCTTTTAACTTGGTGTGTCTGTATATTTAAAGCAGGTTTTTAGTAGCTAGCACATTATTGAGTCTCAGTTCTTTATACAGTCTAAAAATCTCCCCTTTTTTATATTTATAGCCTTTGAAATATTAGGCCATTTACATTTAATGTAAATTTTTCATAGAGTTGAATTTGTCTACCATATTACTATCAATTTTATTGGATCCACCTGTTCATTGTTCCTTTTATATTTCTCCTCTATTAACTTTTTTTAACTTTTTGAACACTTTTTCCCATTTCTTCACCTCCCCTATTCCCTGTCTCTGCCAACCACTTATTGGTTCTCTGTATCTACAAGTTTTGTTTTCTGTTTATTTTTTTGTTATATAAGAAAAAAATTTATTTTACACATGTAAGAAAAATCATATGTTATCTGTCTTTCTCTGACTTATTTCACATATTTTAATGGTCTCAGTGTCCATCCATGCTGTCCTAAATGGCAAAGTTTCATTCTTTTTTATGGCTAAATAGTATTCCATCACACACACACACACACACACACACACACACACACACACACACACCAATTTCTTTAGCCACTCATTTAACAATAAACACTTGTTTGTTTGTTTGTTTGTTTTTCAATATCTTGGCTATTATAAATAGTGCTACAGTGAATATGGGGGTACATACATATTTTTTAGTTAGTGTTTTTATTTCCTTCAGACAAATACCCAGAATTGGAAATGCTGGATCATTTAACAATTCTATTTTTAATTTTTTAAGGAATCAATGTACCGTTTTTCATAGTGGCCACACAAATTTGCATTTCTACCAACAGCGCACAAAGATTACCTTTTCACTATATCCTTGAGACCACTTATAGTTTCTGGTCTTTTTGATAACAACCATTCTAAGAGATGTGAAATAATATTTCATTGTGATTACAATTTGCATTTCTCTGATGATTAATGATGTTGATCATCTTTTCCTGCACATGTTAGCCATCTGTACATCTTTGGAAAAATGTCTGTTCAGATCTTCTGCCCAGTTTTTAATTAGATCGTTTTTTGTTTGTTTTTGTCCTCTAGTTGTTGTTTTCTGCTGAGTTATGTGAGTTCTTAATATATTTTGGATATTAGCCCTTTATCAGATATATGATTTGCAAATATTTTCTCCCATTTAGATGTTGACTTTTTATTTTGTTGATGGTTTCCTTTGCTATGCAGAAGCTCTTTATTTTGATACAGTCGAACTTATTTGTTTTTGCTTTTGGTGGCAGATTTTTTAAAATATCACCAAGATGTATCTCAAGTTGCTTAGTGCCTGTGTTTCCTTCTAGGAGTTTTATGGCCTCAGCTCTTACATTCAAGTCTTTAATCCACTTTGTGTTAATTTTTGTGTATAATAGAAGATAGTTTCATTCTCTTGCTTTTGGCTGTCTAATTTTTCCAACACCATTTATTGAATAGTCTGTCCTTTCCCCATGGTATATTCTTGATTACTTTGTTGTAAACTAATTGACCATATATGTGTGGCTTATTTCTGAGTTTTCTGTTCCATTGATCTATGTGTTCCATTTTTATGACAATACACACTGTTTTAATTATGAAAGCTTTGTAATAGAGTTTGAAGTCAGGAACGTGAGGCTCCAGCTTTTTTCTTCTTTACCAATATTGCTTTCCTATACAGGGCCTTTTGTAGTTCTTGCAAATTTTAGGATTATTTGTTCTATTTCTACGAAAAGTGGAATTGGAATTTTGAGAGGGATTGCACTGACTGTAGATTACTTTGTGTAGTATGAACATTTCAACAATATTAATTCTTCTAATCAATGGAGTATCTTTCAATGGAGTATCTTCCAATCATGGAGTATCTTTCCATTTATTTGTGTCTTTTTTTAATCTCTTTCCTTAAAGTGTTGTAGTTTTCAACTACAGGTCTTTTGCCCCCTTGGTTGAATTTATTCTGAGGTATTTCTTTCTTTTCATGCAATTTTAAATGGGATTTTTCTTCTTAATTTCACTTTCTTGATGTATTAATTATACTTTTTTTTGGTACCTGTTCTAATATTTATAACATGCATTCTTAACTTAGCAAAACCTATCATCAAATTCTGTTACACTACTTCTCATATAAGAACCTCACAATGGTGTATTTCCATTTCCCCTTCAGTCCTTTGGGCTATTGTTTTCATTTCTCTCACTTCTATATATGTTAACACCATAGTACATTTTTTTTAATTTTAAGCCAACAATTATCTTTTGAATATTTTTTTTAAATGACTTTTTTTTTAAGATTTTTATTTATTCGACAGACAGAGATCACAAGTAGGCAGAGAGGCAGGCAGAGAGAGAGAGAGGAGGAAGCAGGCTCCCTGCAGAGCAGAGAGCCCAATGTGGGGCTCGATCCCAGGACCCTGGGATCATGACCTGAGCCGAAGGCAGAGGCCTTAACCCACTGAGCCACCCAGGCGCCCCTCTTTTGAATATTTTTAAGACTAAGTTCACATTTTAAAATTTTAATATTAAATATAGTTATTTGTTTTGTGATAAAAGTACAAATACAAATTTTGATGATAAATAGCCTCAGATAAAAACAAAGCTCTCATAAAATTAAGGAACAGAAATATACTTAGAATTGGTTGTGGTGTACATGTAACTCTTAACTGTGGCTGAGGAAACGTTACTTATCACAATAAAAATGTTAAAATTTAAAGATATATTTATATAGAGTGAAATAATTGAATTACATCTGTGTGTGTGTGGCAGATGGATGCTGATTCAAAAAATGAATAAGTAAACTTGAGCATGTCAGTACCATTTTCTCTTTTTGCTGTTAATCGTCATTCAGACTTTGAAAGGTTTGCATCTCCAAAACACTCTTTTGCAAAACTGATCAAAACGCTCTGCAATGGTGTTGAAATTCTTCGAAAATGAAAACTTTAAATGTGGTTTTCATTAAATCAGTTGAAAATCTTTAGTCAAAATATTCAGTTATTAGAGTGGTAAAGATCTTCAGCTTTGAAGTTTTTGGTGAATTACAATTATCAACAATAAAGTTTAGCATCAGGAAAAAAATTTAAATATTTCTATAAAATTGTGGAAGCTCAAACTATTTTACTTGCAATTTGAAACTATCTTATGTTTAATTGTATTACATTAATATTTTATGCTGAAATGGAATAAAATTGATAAAACAATTACACAGCTTATAAGTGAATATTTTAAAAATCATAATTTAAGGGCACCTGGGTGACTTAGTTGGCTAAGCATCCAAATCTTGATTTCAGCTCAGGTCTTGATCTCAGCGTTGTTAGTTCAAGTCCTGCATTGGGCTCCATGCTGGGTGTGGAGCCTAATTTAAAAAAAAAATCATAAGAAAACTTGTTTAACAAATTTTACGTTGTAAAAATCTTTGTCAAAGAAAGATATCTGAAAAGAAATAAAATTCAGTATCTGTGAAAATATTTGAGCTGAAATGTATGCACATTTCTGTATGAAAAAAAAAAAAAACCCAAATTGAGACTTTCCTCCATTTTAAAAATTAGCCCTAAACATACCAGATATCTCAGCACCTATAAAGAGAAAACTTTCTCAAGTAAAAATAGTATGGCCTGTGGAGACATCATTTGAATATGTCAATTTTAAATGTATTTAAAGTATCTTCAACAATACTGATAAAAATAAGAATATATTAATTCTTTAGGAAAAAAAAGTAAAAGGCACTACATAATGGGCAAGAAACCAATGAAAACTGTGCATATGTACCACAAATGATTATTTTGATTACATTATTTTGAATGTTTAGGTAATTCATATAAAGAATATGTTTCTTTGTGCATAAATATACGATTTTTTTAAGAAATTACTTTAAAAAGAGTTTTTGGGGGCACCTGGGTGGCTCAGTGGGTTAAAGCCTCTGCCTTCGGCTCGGGTCGTGGTCTCAGGGTCCTGGGATCGAGCCCCGCATCGGGCTCTCTGCTCGGCAGGGAGCCTGCTTACCCCCTCTCTCTCTGCCTGCCTCTCTGCCTACTTGTGATCGCTCTCTCTCTCTCTCTGTTATATAAATAAATAAAATATTAAAAAAAAAAGAGTTTTTGTATGGATAACTATTTTGAAATGTTCATCAATATAATACCAATTTTGTTAGTCAATGGATATATATTTTTTTAATTTTATTTATTTATTTGACAGAGAGAGAGATAGTGAGAGCAGGAAAACAAGCAGGAATAGTGGGAGAAGGAGAAGCAGTCTTCCCACGGAGCGGGAAGCCTGATGTGGGGCTAAATCCCAGGACCCTGGGATCACGACCTAAGGACCTGAGCTGAAGGCAGACGCTTAATGACTGAGGCACTCAGGTGCCGGTCAATACATATTTTTAATTACATGCATTATTTTTAACTCCATGTTTCATTCCCAGAACTTTCCAGTTTGAATGATAAAGAGTCACCTGATATTAATACTCATTTTATTATATTAAAGTTATGTAGCCATCTGCTGTCTCTCTTAGATTACATTCCTTTGAAGAGCAAGGATGTTATCATATTAATATTTGTATTCCTAGAAATTGACACTGCCCCTGGTACTTAGAATTTAACAAATGCTAAATGAATCTGGTTGAATAGGAAATTGTTTAATGATGTAAAACAAAGTGCACTGAGACTATATATTGTTAGTTAAAAATAATGTGAAACCATTTTTGTATGTTTTTTGCTTATTTTTTCTAGTGATACCATAATATTCTATTTCAATTTCAAATTAGACTTTTATATAGTCTTTTATAATTTTTAGATGTAAAACCGGTTTCCTGTATAGGTAACTTTGGGTCATCAACCTAACATGCCTTATGATTTCACAAAAATTGTATCAGTAATTTTATTCCCACTTTTGTCCTCAGATTGAAGCATAAGCCACAACGAAGGCAGGGAGGTGGAGTCTCATTAAAATATACCTCCAATATCAAGCATAATACCTGGATCATTGTGGGTGCATGATAATAATCTGGTGAAATAATTGAATATGCATTTTTAAAATAAATTTCTATATTCTTAGAAGTATAGTGCAACTCTGGCTTTGAGGTTCCTTTTGCATCCCATGCATTAACAGCTTTGTTTCCCTCCTAGGTTGATGGGAATGTCTCTGTCATGCTGCCATCTACTTTAACCTGACTTGCCATATCATTAGGTGTAGCCTTAGAAACATAATGAAATTCTAAAGATAGCCACATTACTGAGTAGCTGGCAGAGTGTAGGCCTAGTAATGATGTTGAACATTCTTTATAAAATTGATGGATCTTGTACAAAACAAGAGCTCAATCAAGGGCAAAATACTCCTGGGTGAAATCCACCTCTAGGTTGCCATCTGCATTTCAAATATTTTCTGATTTGACTCTGGATGGAATTTTCTTCCAGGTTAAATATTCCCATTACCCAATTTCATTTCCTTATAGATAGTGAAGTGGAAAATATAGTGCCATTTCTCAGTCAATACAAGAGGATAAAGCAATGAAACAGGAAGAGGGGAATGAATGTAAGGCCTTGTGAATACCAAATTTGGACCATGACCTTGCTGAAGTTTCCTAACATTGCAAAAATGTACAAAACCGCTGGTTTTTAACGATTCACTTCAAAATTGATATTTTCATAAGATTATATAACATAATTATTAGAATAGAACTTTAAGATTTTATCTGATACTAAATCAGGCAGGTAAAATATTACCATGCCAGTTTTACAGATGAGGCAGCTAAAATTCAGGGAACGAGTACAATGTGATCAGTGTCCTTTCTTACCATAGGTGAGACTAGATTCTAGGTCTCTCTTGTTTCTGATAACATTACTTATTCAACTAAATGAAATCCTAGGTTTTTCTTTTTTGAAAGGTCTTGAGATAAACAAGTTTATATCAAAGAGTCAATTTTCTGAATAGAAAGGACACACTGGAACTTATGAGTGACTTTAGTGTATTTATTCCCTATTGCAGAAAACAATGCAATAAGAAAACTGGAACGTCAGTTTGCCCAAGGTCACTAAGACAGTCATTCAGACACTAATTCTGAATCATAGTTCAAGCCATCATCCATACTGTACTTGAAATCTGTATATGCACTGGTTAGGATTGTAAAATATGTATTAGGTGAAGTGCATATTTCTGATTAAATTACACTCTCATTTATGTTAAAACAAACATAAGATGAGAAGTCAGAAGTATATTTATAGCACTGATGAGTTGTAACAATGTTGAGAACTCAGTCATATGCTGTACTACTTATATCAAATGTTACCATACAAGGTAAAATCACTAGCTTAAAAAGAGTAAAAATTGTAAGACTTTATATTTTTGCCAATATTCAATTTATTTCTTAATGTCAGTGATTTTTAACTCCTATGGTGAATTTAATTCTAACAAAGCTATTCTTATCTAGATGGTTTAATAAATTAGAAGTCAGCAATAAGACATTTTTTTGTTTCCAACTGGAACTTTCATTTCTTTGATTTTATTGACATCAATAGCATAGGAAAAATTATATACACAAGTGAAATTTTAATAGCTTTTTATAGTTTTCTTTCCCAAAAATCTGAAAATTAAAAGATCTTACAATTTTATGAATGTTTTGGGTGTGGTAAATGATGGGTCTATTAGATATCCAAGTAAAGGAGCTAAATAAGCAGTTGAATAGCATGATCTGAAACTCAAGGGGGACATCAATGCTTAATGATCAAGAGGCATTAAGCTAAAAAGAGTATTTAAAACCAGGAGGTCAGATGAAGTTATCCTGCAGGAAACTGTATGAAGGGAGAAGAACATTAAGCACTAATCCCTGGAGTGTTCTAGTCCTCAGTCATTAGGTTAAAAAGATAGAAACAGTCATTAGGTTAAACAGATAGAAATTTATGATACTGTAAAAGGAATGGCAAATAAGCCAAAAAGAAAACTAGCAGAGTCTGAGGACTGGGACACCAATAAAACAAGTGCTTGAAGAAGGAAGGAATGAGCTATCAGTTGTGGCATATGTTGCAGAGAAGTTTCTGAAAAAAGAAGGTACAGAAGTTACCATTGGATCTGGCAGCTAGATTTGACAAGAGCAGTTCAGTGAATATATCAGATGCCAAGTTGATGATGAAATTGGAATTAGTTGTACCTCAAGTACAACTAATTGTACTTAAGATACATCTCTCTTGTATCTCAAGAGAGATGCTTAATGTTTCCTGTTAAAGGAGAGAAATGGGGAAAATAATTGGAAGACAATGGAGGTATAATAAGAGTGTTGTTTGTTTATTGAAGATGGAATATATAAATTATGTCTGTATGCTATTGGGAATGAACCACTGAGGAAAGAAGAACTGGTAATTCAGAAGAGATAAAAAAAAAATGTTTAGGAATAAAGTCCTTGAGAGATAAGGAGAGTTTAATACCCGCAGCCCAAGAACTAGGGTTGAATTTATACAGAGCAAAACACCTTCTCTCTTCCAACCACAGAGGAAGCCGAAAATATAGGTGCAGACACCAGTGGGATGATAAATTTAGTGGTGCTAAAGGGAGGGTATCCCTGTGTTACTTCTTCTACTCGCTCAATGAACTATAAGAGAAGAAATCGGGCAAAAGATGATGAGAAGAAGAGAGAGAATAAAAGAAACCATTGGAGTGGAATGTCCTTAGTTTTGTAATTAAAGAATACCATCTGGGACATATATGGCTAAATTTACCATATATATGGCTAGATTGTATTTCTGTTGTTCTTAGTAATACCTATGAAAAGAACTTAGAGTCTGTCTTTTTTGCTCCCCTTTATGGTGAAATATTAGCAGCAAGAAATTTTTGTTGTATAGCTATAAAGAATTATAAGCTGCTCAATATTTCTGCCTTTCCATTTAAAACTAGATCTAATTCTTTTAACAATAAACAACTGTAAAAGTCCCATTAGTAGGTCATGACTTTGTTTTGTTTTATCTGATAATGGCATAAGATTCTACTGAGACAGTATACCATAGTGGTTAAAACTCTTATTTCTTGAATTCAAATCCCCATTCTGCTAAGAGCAAGCACTTAAAATCACTGAGGCTCATTTTACCCACTTAAAAATGGACATGATAATAATAGCTTAAGGATTTGGTGTTTTAGATTAAGAGTATAAACTTCACTTTTAGCCTAATGCTTTGGAAGGTATATGTTCTCAATAGAGATAGCAATCATTACTATCATTTTTTATTGGAATCTCTTCTAAATTAACTGTTCTTCATGTTTAACTGCTTCTCTTTCTTAGATACACAGAGTTTATTTAGTTTGACACAATATATACCTGTGGATAAGACAGATACGTTGATAGCTATGCAACTGTTTTTAGTAAAGCATTAATTAGATTTAAATTCAAATGTTGTCAATATATAGTCCTTTGGGTTGCTGCATCAGAATGATAGGTAGATGCTCTTTCAATTTTAAAATGACACTTGAAGTTTAATGACATATTTTAGAAATTTCACTTTAAGTAATCATATCGATTAAGTTTAATAACGTAGTCTACATGTTAAGCATTTTTTTATTTCAAAGACAATAACATTTTTATTTAAGAAATGTCCTTGGATACGTTTTCATTTCTACATTTCCACTTTAACCACTGTAAATAACTGTGTGATGTTGAGCAAGTTTCTTATCCCTTGTAAGCCTGAATTTTCTTACTGGAAAAATACTAACTACTAGAGAACTGTAGTACTTAGACTTTTTCCTCAATCAAATGAAAAACAGCTCATAACACAGGATTTGAAAGATAGTGTCAAAAATATTACATATTAACTATTCATATTGTCTAGTTATATACTTTTTCCCTGTGACTATTATCATTTCTATGGAATAGTCATCTAGTATAAAGAGAGGAATTTACAGTAGCCACTTAATCAAATTCTAGAATGACCGTTAATATAAATGGCCAGTTTTGAGGGGAGGGAAACAAAGAAGGGCAGTTATCTTTTATTGTCAATTAATAAGGTTTTGTAAGTTCAATCCAAGCTATATTTGGATATTATATAATATATATAAATAGCCTATTATGTGTCATTTCCAGAATGTTCCTTTCATGGTATCATTGCAGGTGACACACCAGGTTAAGACCCTTTATCTTTGTTGGAATTTCTGTTTACATATATATGTTAGAGAAAAATCAGGAATGAATGACACATGTCAACCTAATAGAACAAATACAGATGTTTATTCCATCAATTAAATTTGAAACAATTTAAAAAATGAAGAAAATAAATAGAAATCACTCATGTTAATACATTGGTGGTAAGTGTATTATTTTCTGACATATGTATATTTAATTTGTTTAAAGGAGTTGCTAAATTAAAGTACTTACTTACAAAACAGTCTTTATTACATAGAAATGCCCTACATATTATTCCAGAAGAGGAAAATAAAAAGAATCAAAGATATACTTAAAAATTTATGTAACAAAAAGAAAAAGCAAATAAGAATTATAAATTCTGAGAATTTTATATTCTACAAAAGTGAAAAATTAATATCAAATAAAAATTATCTATCTATTTTTATATATGTGACTAATACCTTAAGCTCTAGCATTATAAAACTGCTAATTTAATTATCCTAATTATGTGAGATTACCTCTAATTCCCAAGGGGATATTGTATGGCTCCTTAAGTGGTTATTTATTTTCTTCAATGGTTATACCTTCTATTCAATACAGAAAACAAGAATGATTGATACTAAAATTATTAAATTTTGCCCACAAACACAGAGTATACCCAGTATGGAGATCAAACTTTGAATAAATAAAGTAAATAAGACAACAGCATTCACACCAAATAATTGTTCCTGTACATATCTAATGAGTTGCTTTTAGAACTCAAGTAATTCCAAGCAGGGGGGGGAAATATATATATATATATATATATATATATATATATATATATATATATATATAAAATCAGTCTTTCTTTAAGCCCCATCATTCTCTACTGTGCTTTAAAATCTTAACCTAATTTGTTTATTAATTGAGAGAAAAAGGAACAATATGTGTTCACCACCTGTCCTCAAGTTAACCAGACCCAAAGGCAAAGCCATATTTTCAGAAACTATATGTTCATTATCATATCAAAGTCATATTATTTTAACCACTTTTCACATTGAAAGTTGACCACATTTCTTATTTATATCAATTCTTTCCCAACAAAACCATCTTAAAAATAAATCTCATATGTAGAACATCACTCCCCACTAATATGTTGTAAAACAAATACATATATCAGTTTCTTTTGGGTGAAAACCATCCCAGAGCAATTCAAGAAAACCTTAATGACTCAGTTTATTACAAAAATACTTCACAAGAAGATCTCTATCAATACGGGAAGATCAAAATTGCCCAGAGTCTGTGATGCTCAGGAGATGCTCTGCTAAGGGACACAAAGGCATTACAGAACAAATTCACTTTGATACTGGAACTAATTCCCTGTTCCATTCCCTCAATATTCTCTAGTATGGATTTTTTATTAACAACTAAAAACAACTGTTTCAAAAAGAATTCCTATGAAGGTAAATTTAATATTTTTAGGATGGTTCAAATTTATGACAGCTCTAGCTTTTATATTTATCAATATAATCCCTATCTTTCCCATAATTTCTTAGTGGGGTTTATTATTTTATTTTATTATCTATTTTATTTTATTTTATTTTATTGAGGAGAAAAATTGCATCTCTGGAACAGTTGCAGGTACAAAAGGACAATCTAGTATAACATTTAAGTATTTGGGTTCCAAGACAGATTTGGGTTCAGATCTTGGTTCTGTACTCTTTAGGTTTTGTAGTATTGGACAGGTTACTTAATCTCTCTAAACTTTGGTTTCCTCACCACTAAAATGAGAATAATAATGCCACTTGTCTCATAAGGTTGTTAGGAATATTCAAGGAATTATATACATAAAGTCCCTGCCCATAGTCATTGCTCAGTCAATATTTTACCAGAAAAATGAAGCAAAACTCTAAGTCTTTTGATTATACATATAAAGATACATAGCTTTTCCTTCATTTAAGTGATCAGTAAAATTATATTTGCTGTCCACATTTTGTAACTCTTTTAAAATTGTAACACTTTAAAAATTAACTTTTTTAGTCTGCTGAAAAAGTAAACAAAATATATGCATATTATATATGCGTATATGAATGGTCACTTTTTTGTTATTACTACATTTTATTTTATTTTTAAAGTTTTTTTTGAGAGAGAAGGGGCATGCACATACATGACTGGGGAGAGGAAGGAGAATGGGGAAAGAACCTCAAGCAGAATTGGTGCTGAGCTCAGAGTCTGGCAGGGTGCTTGAGTTCAGGACCCGGAGATCATTACCTGAGCGAAAACCAAGATTTGGATGCTCAACTGAATGAGGCACCTATGTGCCCTTTTTTTTTTTTTTTAAAACAGATTCTCTCTCTCTCTCTTTTTTTTTTTTTTTTTTTTAAGTAGGGTCCATGCTGGGCATGGAGCCCAATATGGGGATTGAACTCATGACCCTGAAATCAGGACCTGAGCTGAGATCAGGAGTCACTTGATAACACTTAACAGAGTTATTGCTTTTTATTCAATGTCAGGCTTAACATCCCACCAATATCCTTTATTTTTTTTGTGTCAAGTTTTTTTACTTGATATGTTCATTTTGATTCCCATACAATATTAAGAATCAGAACATTACAATACTATGTGCAGATTCCCTGATTTCTTTGTTGTAGATGTGTATTAGATGAGCTACAACAAGTTTACTAGACAGATTAATAGACTGACATATTAAAGAAGCTATCTATCCATCATCTATCTATCAACTATCTATCTATCATCATTTATCTGTTTCTACCTACCTACTCACTCAGGATGTTTATAGCAGAATTTCTTTTTTGGTACCACCACTATGCAAAATAATTTGAAAGTCTGTTCAGTTCTATTTGTGTTTGCTTATTTCCTCTTTGTATTCCTAGAACCTAACACAATGCTTGGGATCTATTAAGTTGTAAGTGAATGAATGAGTGAGTATCAGTTATGTGTCTGTAATCCAGGAATTTGTGTCATTAGTTTAATATGCAATTTAAAAAATAATTTATACAAGTGCTGAATCCTACATTTATGATTGCAGTTTAATAATGGTTTAAGTGGAAATTTTAATAGCTTCTTTGTCTTGATACTTAATTGCCATATGCTTTAGGGTAAATCTACTTTATGGTAATTCAAAATAATATTTTGTTCCATTAACCTGAATAATTGGAGTTTCTATTGTTAAATGTGTCATATACTGGATATAGAAGAACAGTAGCCTCATACTGCTCTCCTTTTCTCTAATGATTTTTTATTTTTTTTTCAAACACTTTTACATGCAGTTGTAAGAAATAAAGAGATCCTGTATACTCTTCACCCAGTTTCCTGCAATGACAACTTCTTGTATAAATATGACACAATATCCCAGCCAGAAAATTGACTTTGATACAATCTGTCACTTAAATTTTATGAATTTTACATATACCTGTGTGTTTATGTTTATTTAGCTCTAGGTAGATTTGTATGACTACCACCACCATGATAAAGACACAGTACAGTTCATCACAAGAATACCTCATGTTATCTTTGCCTTCCATCCCCTCCCCCTACAACCTCTGGTGCCCACTAATCTGTTTTTCAACTTTCTGATTTTTGTCTTTTCAAGGATGTTACATAAAAATGTCATACAGTATGCAACCATTTGATATTGTATTTTTTCACTCTGCATAATTCCTTTCAGATCCACTTAAGTTGTCATGTGTATTGTCATTCCTTTTTATTGCTGAGTAATATTCCTTTTGATGAATATACAGTTTAACTAATCACTTGTTGAAGGATATTTGGGTTGTTACTACTTTTTAGCTTCTATGAATAAATACATATGTGATCCTAAGTCCTTATCTCTCTGGGATAAATGTACAAGAGTATAATTACTGAACTGTATGGTAAACACATTAGTCTTACAAGAAACTACCATACTTCTTTTCAGAGTGGCTGTAGAATTTTGTATTTCCAACAGCAATGCATGAGTAATTTCATTTTCTCCAGAACCTTGCCAGCATTCAGTGATTTTATTTTTTATTATAGTTGATCTGATAGGTATATAGTAATATCTCATTGCAGTTTTAATTTGCATTTTCCTAATGGTTAATGATGTTAAACAAAACTTTTCACGTACCATCCACTATCCTCTTCATTGAAATGTTTTTTGTCCGTTTTTTAATTGAATGTTTTTTCTTCTTCTTCCCCCTGGACCACACTTGAGTTTGAAGAGTTCTTTATATATTCTAGATACAAGTCCTTTATGGAATAGATCTGTTGCAGAGAAAAAAACTCTCTGTGGCTTTCTTTTCATCCTCTGCACAGTCTTTCACAGAGCATCTAATAATTCTCAGGAAATCTATTATTGAGCTACTAAAATGTCATGTCTCTTCTTGAAACAAATTAGCACACAAATTAACAACAACAAAACAACAAAAAACAATTAAAATTAGTTTTTTGTGTAAAGATTGAAAAATTGACTCAAACATTTTATAAGTTAAATTTCTAAAAGCACATAGATATGAGGAAGGTTCTAAACTGTAACGTCTGGAACTTTGAAACTGATTTTGGTAGCATCAAAACTAAAGGTTTGTTTCTGTCTTTTGATAGGTTCTGTTGCCACTGCATGTCGTGACCCAGGGGTTCCCATGAATGGGACTCGAAATGGGGATGGACGAGAACCTGGGGACACTGTTGTTTTTCAGTGTGACCCAGGATATGAGCTTCAAGGAGAGGAAAGAATAACCTGCATTCAGGTAGAAAATCGATACTTCTGGCAGCCCAGCCCTCCAGTCTGTATAGGTATGAATTAAAGAGCAATGAACATTTTATGTATGTATAAAACAATGGATAAAATGGGTATTGATGTTATTAAGAACAGTATTCTAGAATGGTTTTATATAGGGTCTAAGATTTCAGAAATCTATGAACCTTCAAAATAATGCACAAAATTTTAAATGATCATAATTTTTTCCTAAGGAAGGAGTCCAAAATTGCATTAGATTCTCAATGGTTTGAATACCCTAACCAAAAAAAAAAAAAAAAAAAAAAAAGGTTAAGCGTTACAGTTCTTGAAAAATCTAAATTTTCCCTTACCTACTATATAAATGTAGTTACCCACTGCTTTTAAAATTTAAAAAGTAGATTCAGATTCTAAATTTAAAGTGGACCAATTCAGCACCTGGGTGGCTCCGTGAGTTAAGCATCTGCCTTCCGCTCAGGTCATGATCTCAGGGTCCTAGAATCAAGCCCTGCATCGGGCTCTCTGCTCAGTGGAGAGACTGCCTACCCCTCTCTCTCTGCCTGCTTCTCTGCCTACTTATGATCTTGCTCTCTCTGTCAAATAAATAAATAAATAAATAAAATGGGCCAATTCATCTTGTGTCTCTAATAGCTATTTCTTTTCTTTTTTTTTAAAGATTTTATTTACTTATTTGACAGACCAAGATCATAAGCAGGCAGAGAGGCAGGCAAAGAGAGAGGAAGGGAAGCAGGCTCCTGGCTGAGCAGAGAGCTTGATGTGGGGCTTGATCCCAGGACCCCGGGATCATGACCTGAGTCAAAGGCAGAGGCTTTAACACACTGAGCCACCCAAGTGACCCTCTGATAGCTATTTCTTATAAGAAATAAATTTTATTGAAACTTATGTTTGAGTTTAGTTTCAAAGCTTTGGCTCTACATTCAATTCATGAATACTAAAATATGTTTTTATTTTGATAATCTAAGGATTTACAGCAGCTTGGTTCATACTTCTATCTGCCTTTTGCCTCCATGCTCTGTTCTTGATTCTCCAAGTTGGACTCTAGAAAATTAAGATACATATTATATCTCTATTGGCATGAGAAAAGTTAGCACAAAACCTGCTGTATAATCTTTTAAAAATCTTATTATTAAGTTTTTTAAAATTAAAATAGTCTTATCTGAAACAATTTACCTCAAGTGTTTTAGAACTGTCATCATGAATTTACAACAGATTTTGACCAAAGTATGTTCTCTCTATTCAAAATCTCCTTTCTTTATATATTCTCCTTACTATACTGTAAGCAACTTGAGAGAAGATTCCAATTTCATTCATTCCTTGTTCATAATTGTATTTCTTATAGTATTCAGCGTATGCAAATCTAGCACATTTAGGAAACAAAACCTTATTTTTATTCACTTATATCCAAATCATAAATGCATTTTCAGTAATCATTTCATAGTGGTTTTTGAGTCACATGGTTATAGGAAAAGTGTTTAGTACCTCATCAGAAGGGAACAAACTCAAGCACTCAATTTAGATTCTTTTTACCCCCATCTTGTAACTTCATATGCAGGAGTTGCAAGCTCAAATTCATTAGTCATTCAGTGTGTCCTAGGCATTGTTCTAAATATGGAAGTCTTAGCAGTAAAACACAATAGAGAAGTTCCCTGTTCTTGTGAACCTACCGATTAGTGAAGTGAAAGCTTAAAAAAAAATCTATATTTTCACATCATATTTTCTGTCTTTTACATGTTGGCATTTTAAAAACACTTAATGCATAAAGCAAGACACATCTAAAGGCTCAAACCAGCCAGGGAGTAATGATGGTTCTAGACTTCTGTAGAAAATGAAACAGATAACAAGAGAAAAGCTTATTAAAGAAACTTAAAAAAAAAAAAAGGCACAGAATAAGGGCATAGCTTAAACCAGTTCAAATTTAGCCATATTCCCATTTACTCTTCATTATTTCCATTTCACAAGTACATTGCTCTTCATGTACCACTGCAAGATTCTAGATCATCAGTCATTGATTAATTTACACTTACTATAAGTACACTTACAAAAACAAGGACTAAAATACAGGTAAGAAACATTTTCAAAGAAAGAGAATGAACTTTCCATTTGTTTGTTTACTATTCAGTTAACCTAGAAAACATCCAATTAAATTAAAATACCACATTCCAAACAATTGGAATTTGACTCTCTTATAAAGAGAATCTTCATGTAAAGAAGAAATGATAGAATACTACAGACTTACTGTAGGAGTTTTTTATTGTAACTCTTCAAACTAGTTAAAGGGTGTTGCTTATTAGAATTACCAGAAGGCTATATAATGTCAAGTGTTATTATGTTTAGAATCCTAAAATATCCAACCGCTTTGCACTAAAATTCTAGGAAACACTAAAATACAAAACATAAAGGATGAAAGAGTTTTGTGATAGGCTATTATAAAATTCCATTTGTAGACAAGACTTTAGCTTGCAAGTCCTAATTCTAGGGGAACAAATAGTGAAACACTAAATCTTTCTTAAATTGAGCAGGTTGTAAAAAGTTTTTTATGAATTACTGTGCTGTGTATTATTTTTTGGTAGGAAAAGATAGCTTGAGGAGAAGATATGCATTAGAGATTCTCTGAAGAAGAAAATAACCTAAAAAAAAAGTCTGAAAAATTGCTAAGACTGCACAAATCTTGACCTCTGAAACTGATAAGAAAGAACTCCATGATTGGAAATACTATGCCAAAGATTAAACCCTGAACTTTTTAGAAACTCCATAAGTCTATGTCTCAGACCCTGGAGTATAAAGCATTTTGGTTGCATATAGAAGTAGTTAGCCTTTAAGCAAGTACCAAATAGAAGGACGTCATCTTTAAGAGTTAATGGAATTCATTCCAACAAAATTGACAGTGTGAAGATTACTTTGACATTTCCAGAGGGAAAGTAGTAGCACTAGATATGAAGGTAAATAACAAAGACATTAGTGCGGGTGGGCTGCAAAGTTAGTATACACAAACAAACCTAAATGGGGTCAAAAAATTAGGATTGGGGGGCACCTGGGTGGCTTAGTAGGTTAAGGCCTCTGCCTTCGGCTCAGGTCATGATCCCAGGGTCCTGGGATCGAGCCCCGCATTGGGCTCTCTGCTCAGCAGGGAGCCTGCTTCCCCTTCTCTCTCTGCCTGCTTCTCTGCCTACTTGTGATCTCTGTCTGTCAAATAAATAAATAAAAATCTTTAAAAAAAAATTAGGATTGGGAAATAGTTATCAACAGTTGCCTGTGCAACTATCTCGTGAGAAACAACACTCAGAACAAACCATTTATGTCCAAATTCCATGGAACCTAACTAAAAATTGAATTCATAAATCCATTCAACTTAAGGAGAATCTTATTCTGGGTCCTTGATGATTAGATGCATAAAAATAGAAATATATTTTCCAAGTGCTGTTTAAAGTTTAGTATTTTTAAGGAATAGAAAATTTTTATTTACTCAATGTTTGGAATACACAAACCTCGGATAATACCTCTGCTTGTCTCAGTGGCTTTTGTGGATTTCCAAAATCAACTATAGCAATGAACTATATTGGGAAAACTTTGGTAAATAACTTAAATAATGGAATCAAAAGAATTTTTAGATGATCTTATACCTAAATTATAGTATGGTCATAGAAAATGTCCAGAAGATACTTAAAATATATGTAATATATTTTCCTATATCTTTTAAAAAATTTCCCTATATCTTTTGTGATAAAGGATATAAAAATATATATGGACATGTGCGTGTGTATACATCTGACAATAAAAAAGTCTAGGGTGCCTGGGTGGCTCAATGGGTTAAACGTCTGCCTATGTTGGAGGTCATGATTTCAGGGTCCTAGAATAAATCCCATGTTAGGCTCCCTGCTCAGCTGAGGAGTCTGTTTTTCCCCTACCCCCTGCTCATGCTCTCTCTCTCACTCACTCTCTCTTTTTCATATAAATAAAATAAAATCTTAAAAAAAAAAGGGGGCCAATGTTCCCTGTGAAAGATAAGGAAAATTGAAACAAATTTGCTCTCCTAGGCTCCCAAATTACACATAATGCCACTACCATAGTTTGAGGGGGCAAAAACACACATACACGCAACATTTTGCTGTCATTCTGTCTTTTATACATATATACATACATATGTACATTTTCCGTTATTACACATATTTTTGTAATTTTTTGTAAATTCACATGTAAGTTTATAAATTCTAAAGCAAAATATGCTATTATTTTTATCAAAATACATAGGTACAAATTAGATTGTTCATTCATTCCATTTATTTTTACTATTTTCTTAATCAATGCAAGGAGCCACTAGCAATTTCATAAACTTTTATGGAATGTGTAGTATGTGCTGAATCCCAGGTTTAAAACATCATACAAGACACAATCTTTAGCTTACAGATTAATGATGAATGAAGACACCTGAATGTAATATTTAAGTACATATGGTGAGGAAATTGATGGAGATAGAGGTTGTTGTGCATATGAGACAAAGTTGAAGACAGCTGAATTAGAGTCCAGGTTGGGAACTTCCAGGAAAACTTTCTGGAGGCAGTGGCAAATCCTGAAACATTATAGAGTTCTATACATGCAGAGGAGAAAAAACATTTCAGCAGAAATGAATAGCATGGGCAAACACATAGATGTGCCAGGAACTAGAAGGAGTTTGTTAGTATCTGAGCATAAATTATGTGTCTAGAGTGGTGGTTGATACAATTGGGAAGGTTGCAAGGATCAGGTCATAAAAACTGATTTGGAGTTGGGGCATTATCATGCAGGCAATGTGAAACAACTGCAGAATTATATGCATAAGCATAGTATGATTAGGTGTTTTTATTGGGAGGAAGATGAATTAAAGGAAGCCAGAGGCATGGGAAACAAGAAGCCATTGCAATAATTCAGGATACAGTTAAGAATCAGATCTAGAAATAGGTAGCAGGGAAGGAAAGAGGAATGGGTTGAAATACATCTATGAGGATCTGTAACTGAAGAGTCTTGATTGTGTTTCTTGATGGATTGGCGCATGGATGAAGCAAAGAAAAGAGAAGAATCTTAAACCTCTAGCTTGGGAATATAGGTGGATGACAGCACTAATCAAACAGCTTAGAAATGCAAAAGAAGAAACATATTTGAGTTGAGGTTTGGATATGTCAGATGCTCTGTGTTTGATGTGCCTGTATGTTATCAGGTAGAGATAGCTAGTGAGCATTTGGGTATATGGCTTAGAAACTGAAAATTGGATATGGTCAATATGGAAAAATGTAACAGAACAGAAATCAGAGATGACCAGGAAAAGAACTCAGGAGAGTACTACAATTATAAAGATGAAGTAAAATAAGACACATACTGCAATAAAACTGAGGTCTGTACAAAGACACTAGAAGAAAATTAGAAGTGGAATTCCAACAAGGAGAGTGAATTTAAGGTGAAAGTCAACCCTGAAGAAAGGCTGCAGATATGACGAGAAAAATAAAATGAATCAATACAAAAGGCATTCCAAGCTAGGCTAGGAAGTGATTGTGTTGGGGACAAGGATGCTGAGGGAGATAGCAATGTTTGGAGAGGTAACAAGAGGTGCGAAGAACCTAATAAAGCATCTAGAGTCCATAAGCAACAAAAGGGCTATTGTGTTTCTGTAAATATAATTTAAAAGAAAAACAATTTTAAACCCAAAGATAAGTTTTCTCAGGATGAAGACTTTGCTGCTTTTCTTGGAGATTTTTTTTTTTTTTCCTGGTGATGACCTGCTTTGTTAATCATGTTAGTCTGCCTATAAGTAAATACAGCACCCAGGTAAAGAAAGAGCCAATGAGATTAGACCTCCTTTTCAAAAGATGTCATTGTAAAATAAAACAAAAACAAGAACAAAAAACCCCAACAAATCATAAATAAGGAGAGACTTCTATTTATAAAGAACTATTACAGTTTGGGTATTGTCAGGGGAACCATTGTGATAGGGAGAACAGGGTGACCCTAAGATCTACAAGCATCTCAAGAATTAGGTAAAAGGGATTTTTCTTATATACAGTGGAGTATATAAGACTAGAAAGAACCAGGTATAGGGAAATGGGATGAAAGTGTGGCTCAGTCCATTAGTAGAGCAGAGAATGATGTCTTCCAAGCCCACCCTGTCCTCAGGAGGTATTGTGTGCTGGCTCAAGAATGAGGGTGGATCAGAGTTCAGGGGCTCTGAGGAAGGATGGAAGCCTAACCAAAGTTTGGTTATGACCATGTTATTCTGATTAATGAGTATGAATTCAGCTAATCATTTGAGTCAAAGAATGGGAATCTACAGGGTCTTATCACAGGAAAATAAGGAAGTTTCTTTAAAGGGTCCTACCTAAGACATGCTAAGTGAGTTTTATCTTGGTCATACAGGGAAGTGTGGTTCCTCACAGTAAGACCATTTAACCAAACACAAAAGGGCGAAGGCATTTCTTCATCATCCGGTAAACCTCAACATTTTTAGTTGAAAAAAAAAAGTGAAAATAAACCAGTCATAAGGAACTCTGTTTTATTTTTTGGATGAAAGATTTCTGAACATGTCTGTGGACAAAGGGGATTAATCCAGAGAGATTGAAGGTGATAAATGAACCAAGATTCCAGAGAAGGAAGAGTGATTATGTGACCTGGTTGAGGGTATTATCCTGATTAATAGGAGGGAATCTATACTCTCTGATTATAGAGAGAAATATTCAGGAGACACTGAAATTTGAAGAGGGAGAACTATAGAAAGCTGACATATTTATGTCTAATCATTTGATAAGATCTACAAAGATGTGCAGATGATAGGTAAGCACTGGTGAATAAATTAGTTCTGGGCAAATAAATATCCTCAGTAGAGTAGGGGCTAAAGGCATCTACTGTCACTAAGATGCTGAGGTAAGGGTATTGGAGTGGCATGGAGAAATGCACTAGCAGACATCCATAATTTAGATGGCAGATATTACCAAATTATAGTGATGATTTTGCATATCTATACTTAGGCAAAGAACAGAGATCTGCAATGTTGCTAGAACCAAAACTTTCCTTCTTCCAAAACCGGCTTGATGCTGTCAAAAGGATCTGAAAAGTCTGATAACTGAATGATAAAATTTATATGAGAAAACTATAATTTTAAAACTCAAATAAGAGAAGAATGTTGGTGTGCTGATTATATGTCTGAGATATCATGAGAACATGATCTGAATCTTTTTCTCCTGTCTGTTTGTGTGTGTGTGTGTGTGTGTGTGTGTGTGTGTGTGTGTATTTATATCCCCACTGTCCCACTCTACCACTGGAGTCCTCGCTATCTTCATGGCTCTATTTTTTCTGAAGCTGCCAATTCTATATGATATATTATTTTCGATCATAAACTGTTAAACACAGACTTCAACAATAATCCCTTAAAGAATGTGTTCTTTGAATTTCCCTGACACGTTTTAGAACTTCTTCAGTGAAGTGTTACAGAAACCATTGTTTGGGGCTGTAATAACTGTAGTGTCTGTCTATTTTCATCAACAGTCAGACAACTAGAATTTAGGGAGATGAAAACATGCAGTATAAGAGTGTTTTGTTGTACAGAGCTGTAGGTTCACAGATAATTATCTATTCTCACTCATTCACTATTGTCAAAAAATCTTCCTCCATAAATACATTTTAAAAAGGTACCAGGGAAGATGTGAAAATGGCCAAATATCTCATGTCCCATTATTCTACTTATTATTAGAGATTTCATTTTGCTTTGTTTTGTTTCTAACTTTTCCCTGCAAGCTTCATATTTGTTCTTAGCAACCATGGGAAAACCATCTATACCCTTCTTCTCAATGCTTACCTTTTTTTTTTTTTTTAAGATTTTATTCACTTACTTGAGAGAGAGGGGGAGAGAGAAAGAGAGCATGAGAGGGGAGAAGGTCAAAGGTCAAAGGGAAAGTAGACTCTCCGCTTAGCAGGGAGCCTGATGTGGGACTTAATTCCAGACTCCAGGATCAACTGGAGTGGAACCAACTGAGCCACCCAGGCACCCAATGCTTATCTTTTACATGAAACAAAATAGTATTAGAAAGGGAGAGAAGTACATGTGTAATTTCTTCTTGTCTTTTGAAGCCAGTGAAGAAGATAAATTCAATGTAACTATGTACATATGTCTTTAATGCCTTAATGGTCTTTCTTGAAAGACAATATAGTATTCTCAACCATCCAATACTAGAAACAGTCAGATGTGTATGAAACCTTCTGAATTTTTTAGAGAAGTGTTTACACAAATATTGATAGCTAATAAATTGTATTAATCACTTAAGGGTTTGTTTGTTTGTTTGTTTGTTTAAATTAAAGCACCCTGTGGAGGCAATTTAACAGGATCTTCAGGCTTTATTCTTTCACCAAACTTCCCTCACCCATATCCTCATAGCAGGGACTGTGACTGGACCATCAGCGTCAACACAGACTATGTCATCTCCTTGGCATTTATCAGGTGAGTTCTTATACATTTCCACATTTAAAAAAAAATATTTTCTTGTCATTTTACCTTAGCATTTAAACTAGGCAAAGTTTTTTTTTTTTTCTGTATATGACATTTTAATTAATTTTCATTAATTCCAGTACTAATACTTAGCAATCAGCAGTTTGCAGCCTTCTGTAATAGTCCAGGTGCCAGTGTAGTTTTGAAGGCTAGTGGGTGAGCCTCCTCACCAGATTTGAGTGTAGAGGAAGCATGTTAAAGGTCAAGTGGTTTATTGTCTTTCACGAAATGTGATCTCTTTGTAACCTTTCCTCTCTCCCTGTATTTACCATTGCTGCTTCAAAAAATGCAGTTTTTCCCAAACTTCAAGATTGAAAGGTCAATATTTCCAGGATATTTTTCTCCTATTTGTGTGCCACCCAAAATCTTTTTGTAGCTTCTAAATACCCATATGTGCAACATTACCTTTCAGCTTGTGAAAAGATGTATTCTATCTGTTATTTTTATGGTGATCTCATTAAGTCAAGCTAATGGAGAAGAGATGCATCATTCCCATATGATTTCTCAGCATAAGTTGTCTCATGATAAAGCTTTACATGGGAGTGTTCCAGAATTTACATTTGTCAGTTAGTAATGTCAGTAGCTGGGTAGGTTTAGTACTGAAATAGCAGAGGATTCAGCTTCCTGTGTGGGAAAGAAGGTGGCTGACTTTGAGCTCAAACTCTGCCACCACATTCTGTGTTAGCTTGGATAGTTTATTTTTTGGAATAAACCTGTTTCTTCACATGGAACTTACACCTATTGTCACAAAACCTGGTCTAACATTTTCCCTTAATATTTCAAGGGGAGGGGCTAGGAATCAGCAACTCTCAAAGAGTTCTTTAAGTAGAAAAGTTCCTAACCTTCCAAGGTGTCCAAGATTGATCTGCTTGGCTCTAATAACACAATCCCTCCTGCTGGTGTGTTAAAGCTGCTTGGTATTTATGTAAAATATTAAGGTTAAATATGTACTTTTTTTTCTAATATATTGAAACCAGGTTTAAAAACAGTTTGAACTCATAAAAATGTATAAAAGTGCACATATGCAGACTTTTTATTTCTATAATTTGTAGTAGTACATTGATAATTGGTAGTAACAAAGCAACAGTGATGACAATGTTAGTTATATGCCAGGACCCAGCTATAAGACAACTTGCTGAGGTTATTATACTCATTTTTACAGTTGAAGAAATGGCAGTACAGACATTAGAAATGTCAATTTGAATGATACAGGCCTTAGTGGGCTTATGGAATTATTGTAGTTAATAAATGAGTGGTGGAAGGCTGTATTAGATGAAACACGTGACCTAAATTTGATTTCCAGCTGTGTCATTTATTATGACCCTTGGGAGATCACTGACATTCAGGGCCTTAGTGTACTCATTGGGAAAATGGAAATTATATTCCCTTCCTTATACCACAGGATTATCGAGAAGACCAAGTTAATATTTATGAAATTGCCTTATAAAATGGAATGTACTATTAGAATGTACTCTACATTTTTTTTTTTCAGGAGAAATAGTCATTACAGCTGAGATTTTGTTTTATTCTCGCTTTTAAAGAAGTTACAAAGTAGTATTTTGAAGTACTTATTTAGGCCCAAACTAGAAATTAAAAACAAATGGGCTTCATTCCATTGTTAAATAGGCTTTTGGGTTTCTGAGGATAATACATACAGCTGTATCATTTATAAAGCACTTGCGCCTAGTGATTCTGCCAACAATGACCTAGGTAAGGTAGTTATAATACTCATTAAATCTTAATGTTGAAAGAAAAGTAGTTCAGAAATATTGTGTTTTGACCCAGAAGAAGCGTAATAAGTAACAAAATAAGGCCTTATCTTCTGACTTTTCCTAAAGTACAGCAAAAATTACCAAAATTTAGGCCTTACATTCCACCAAAAGATTTCAAGAGGAATTAACTGATTTAGCTTTAATGAAGATAGATATTGAATAAATTAAACAGAATAGAACAGTGTGGTGGTCCCCTAAATTTCTCATGATATGAGGCACCTTATTTATTGAAAGTTTGGAAACCATGTATCATACCAGTCTTTCTTCACTGTTTATACACAAGTAAACTACCTGGATTCCTGTCCTTTCTACATACATAAGTAAAGACTTAGAATTGTGGAAATTTAACCTCTATAAACTCAGTAGATTTGGAAAGAACATTTCTTTCCTAACAAGTTTCTTATTTATATGCAAAGATGATGAAATTTGACAAGATAATTTTTCCACTGATCCATATTTAACAATTGCAAGCTTTACTGGTTTTATTTAATATCATGAACTTTTTGGCTTTTCTTAATGACCCAACTGAGTCCATCCTTCTCTTTGCTACAGTATGAGCTAGGTAATAGAAAAATGATTACATGTCTTATGCTTCTAAATATTTGTGTTCTGTAATTATTAGGGGACAATTCTCATACTTTTGAAGGTTGTTAAGGCAAATCTGGAATATCAAAATATTGATTTGAATAATTTACATGCTGAAATGTCCTTATTTGCACATTATTTAATTTTGACAAACAGGGTGTTGGTATGATTTCTCCTACATCAAGTTCTAAAAGAAGAAAATATATTTACTTTTGGGAAAAAAGAACACCTAATACAATGTGCAGGACCTCATTTGAGTAATTTAAATGTAAATTTTGCATTTCAAACTTTCGCTTGAATCGGTTATGTAGAGTTGAATTTTAAACAGCAAATATGCTTGTAAATTTTGAAGTTCAAGTCAAATAATATCATTGACAAAGAAAAAAGAGGTTGCGTTTTCCTAATGCAAGACATCTGGATGAAAAATTTTTAGATAGATGTTGTCCTCCAGATTTTACGTATATAAAGTGCCTTATATGAGGATATATAGCTACCAAGGGCAGAAGCAAGGCTTCAATGTATCTCTCTGACTCCAAATCCTGTACCCTTTCATTAGAAATTGCCTTACTATCATTGTATTCCCTGTAGACATAGTGATAACTTAGAAATATTTGAAAATATCAAGATGTCTTTTCCCTTTTCCACTGCTTTGATATTGATATTCAATGTGTTGTTGCCAGGTGAATTTTCAACTTAGTTTACATTGCCAGGGTCTGTTATTTTTAAAAAGATACTGACTGAATTTAATATATGAGTATTGACTACTATACTTAACACCTTAGCAGTAATCATTCCAATTCTTTTTCTCTCTTTCTCCCTCTCTCTCTTTTTTTTAGTTTTAGCATAGAACCTAACTATGACTTTCTCTATATATATGATGGACCAGACAGTAATAGCCCGCTGATTGGAAGTTTTCAAGACAGCAAGTTACCAGAGAGAATAGAGAGCAGCTCCAATACTATGCATTTGGCTTTTCGGAGTGATGGATCTGTTAGTTACACTGGATTTCATTTAGAATATAAAGGTAAATGTGAACATTTGATTCCAGCAACATGATTTAGATTGTATTTTATACAGGAGAATAATTCTGTATTGGCCATTGTCAGTTGTCTGTGTATTTCTTAATGCAGACTACCTACAATTCATCTTATAAAAGGGCTCTCACTATAGGCTTTTCCTATCAGTGAGAAGGAAATTAGCATTTCCCAGATTACTACCAAAGGAAATGTATCAGGCAAACAAATTAGCAATTAGTACACTGTGGTAGTTGGCTAAGACCACAAAATATTTTAAAAAAATTTTTTTTTCAAGCTGAAGATTCATCTTTATTTGGAGACTACACTCAGTGATAAGGAGAACAAAGTATACTGATAATTACATTTCAGAAAATGTCCAAAGATATTTGAATGTGTCAATATTCAGAACAGGGAGAATAAAAAATAGTGATAATTATAATATTTTAGAATATTTCTGTAAGCATTTAAATGGATTACAAAGCTTATAGATGTTTATAAATACATTTTTCTTAACTTTTATTCTATGACTATGAGAAAAAATAGATCTTAGTTGTTTAAATTTAAAATTTATTTTTTTCAATAACTGAGTTCAAAAAGGATATACTGATAATTTATCTCAAGTTATCAATTGAGTACTAAAAATACATATTTTAGATTTATTACCACTTGGCTTTTTTTCATTATGAAATATTTTCAATAACTGAAGTTTATACAGAATAACAAAACAAACTTCATAATATCTACCATCCAACCTGACCTTAAAATCGTGTCATATTTGCTTCAGATCTCTTTATTCCTATCTTAAGAAATATAATATTAAATATACAATTGAAACTCATTTGTATTTGCCATGGAAGAGGAGGTATGTCTCTTCAGGTCTATCAAAAGAAGTAAAGATTAATTCCACAACTTTACATGGCATGGTTTAAGGAAGGTTTTCATAGGGAAAGGGAAAACTCACAAATTAGCAATATACAGATGCTTGGAATCCTCCAATAGCTCCAACAAAATTTGGGAATGCGTGCCAAGGCCATGTTATCTAGTGGATATAGACATGATGTGGATTTCATTACACTGGAAAGGCTGAGCCCTCTATGAGTCTCTTGTCTTACAGAGGAAAGTAAGAAAAGGGCCTTGTCAGTGAAAGAATTTACAAGCTGCTTGATACCAGACAGTGAGGATTTGGATTGCCAGCTATTTATTGGGGCTCTCTGCAAATGCTCCAAGCCAGAGGACTCTGGAGAAGTTTAGGCCTTCTAACTATGGGTTAGGAAGTATTGGTCTTATGCAGGGTTGAACTTAAACACCATACCGATCTCTCCATGTGGAAGATTACATGGAGAGTAATACACCAGGCAGGCAGGACCCAGCAAGCTGGCTACCTAGACAGACCATTATGAGTATTCTACTATAGCTTAGTTTTACCACTATAACTTTAAGGTAGCTATGAGGAAGGTAGAGTACCCCCTTCTTATCCTTCTTCAAAATTGTCTTGGTGTCTCTTAACCTTTTTAACTTCTATTTTGATTTTAGAATTACGTTCTCTCTGCCTGTTGAATTTGATGGGGACTGCATTGTATTTATAAATTATTTAGAATAAATTGAAGGATGTATGATATTTAATCTTTTCATCTATTATAATGACATATCTCTCAGTTTACTCATACCTTCCTCATTATTTTTCTGTAATAGTTTATAATTTTCTTTATAAATCTTTCTCGTCTAAATCTTAAATGTCTTATAGTTTCCATTATAGTTAATCATATCTTTATTAGATTTTACTGGTTGTTGCTAATACATTGATTTTTGTAATTAGTCTCTAGCAAACTGGCTTAACTTTCATTAGTTATCATAATTTTTCTATAGACTTTTTTGGATTTTCTTTGCCAACAGTGTCAGTTCTGCTTTGTTTCACTGTTTAGTTTTTCTAATCTATATGCTCCCCAACCCCTCACTCCCTTGGCTTAATGATCAGGGTGAGAAATTCAGTACCACATCAAATTAAAACAGTGATTGTCATTATTCTGTCATTCCTGATTTTTTTTTTTTTTGGTCATTACTGATTTTAAAGAGAATGCATCTAATGTTTTATCTTTGAGTATAATATTTACTCTTGGTTGGCGTAATGTTAATAAGGCTAACATTTTTTTGACTCGTTGTTTTCGGGGACATTTCAATGTTATTTACATATTAAAATCATTTACCTCTATGAGTGTAGAAGTTTTCACACAACAATGTTAAGTAACTGGCTCAATCATGTCGCAGAGCTAAAATTTGATTCAGAGTGGACTCCAGAATTGAGATTCTTATCCAAAATGTTACACTATCTAGGTATATATTTTGTCAATTTTAAGAAGTTCCCTTCCATTCCTGATTTACTAAAAATTGCTTAATCATAATGGGATTTAATTTTATCAACTGCAGGATGCCTGGGCGGCTTAGTTGGTTAAGCCTCTGCCTTCAGCTCAGGTCATGATCCCGGGGTCCTGGAATCCGGTCCCATATTGAGCTCCTTGCTCAGCAAGGAGCCTGCCTCTCCCTCGGCCTGCTTCTTCCCCCGTTTGTGGTCTCTCTCTCTCTGACAAATAAATAAAATCTTAAAAAGAAATTTATCAAGTGCTTTTTCATCAGCTATTGAAAATATTATAAGGTTTTCCTTTGTGAATCTTTTAATTTGGTAGATTTTATTATACTTTTTCTAAAATTAAAACATCTTCACATTCATAGGATAAAAGTGATTTCCCTTTTTTTTGTTTGTTTTTATTATACTTTGCTGATTTCAGTACACTAAAATATTGAGTTTTTGTAATTATGGTATATATTGCTATGGGCTTATTACCAAGGATTAAAAATTCATTATCTTGAATTTCTTACCATGAGGTTAGTCTATAATTTTCCTTCCTTATAATTATCTTTTTCTGGTTTTGATCAAGATTATGCAACTCCCTAACTTTGGGAGCATTCTTACTTTTCTAGACATAGTTTGTATAAGATAGGAATCATCTGTTTCTTAAGCATTTGCTAGAAATTCACTGTAAAAAGAGGGACTTGGTGATTTGATGCAGTAGAATCTTAGTGGTTATATATCCATCCAGGTTTTCTACTTTATCCTAGATTTTTTTTTTAAGATATTATTTATTAATTTGACAGGGAGAGATCACAAGTAGGCAGAGAGGCAGGCAGAGAGGGAGGGGGAAGCAGGCTCCCCACTGAGCGGAGAGCCAGATATGGGTCTTGATCCCAGGACCCTGAGGCAGAGGTTTAATCCACTGAGCCACCCAGGCACCCCTATCCTAGATTTTTGAAAGTCTGTTGTTTAAGTCTATTTTCATCCCTCCAAGTTTTCAACTGTATTGGGATAAACATATTTGCAGTATTTTCTTACTTTATTTGGTGTTGTGTGTTTTTATTAACATTGCTTAGTATATGTGCTAATATTGCTTTTATTCATAGTATTTATTCCCTTCTATTTTCTCTGGATTTGCTTTACCTTTTTTCTAACATTATTGAAATCAATACTTATTAATATTCAGATTGTTGTCTTTAATTTTTTTCAAAAAATTTTTTTAAGATTTTATTTATTTATTTGACAGACAGAGATCACAAGTAGGCAGAGAGGCAGGCAGAGAGAGAGAGGAGGAGGAGGCAGGCTCCCTGCTGAGCAGAGAGCCCGATGTGGGGCTCGATCCCAGGACTTTGAGATCATGACCCGAGCCGAAGGCAGAGGCTTTAACCCACTGAGCCACCCAGGCACCCCAGATTGTTATCTTCTAATATGAACTTCTGTGGTTATATATTTTTTTAAGTATCACTTTACCTGCTTTGCAAAAGTTTAAAAGTGTAGAGCTTCATTATTAATCATTCTAAACTTGTCCTAATACCACTGCATTATGATTTTTTTTCTGCTTACCAGTTACTTAGAAATAGTGTGAGTTAGTATCTACCTCTATTTAATTATACATTTTCAATTTACTTACACTGTCATAAAATGTGTATGATTCCAATTCCTGGGCATGACTGCTGTATGGCCTGTGGTATGGGCAATTATTATGCCTGTCCCTGTGTGCCAGTCAAGAAGAGCACCATTTAATTGATGGGTGAAGGTTTTTATATATATCCATTAAATTAAGCTCTCTAATTGTCTTTCTCAAATATTTATATCCTCACAGTTTTTTAAAAAATTACCTTGGTTGAGCAATCTTGGACATATTATTGTAATTCTTATTTTTTTTTAATTTTTCCTTAAAACTTTGACCATTTTTGTTTTATATATTATGGAAACTTATTTTTGGGTACATAGGAATTATACTTTTATTTTCTTTATTGGTACATTGAATTTACTCCATTTATATTTATTTACCTATTAGACCTTATTTTGTGCTTTCTACTCCTTTTTCTGTAATTTCATTTTTTTCTTCTCTCAAATAACCATATAATCACCAGATACTTTCTTGGTTTTTTGCATGCTTATTTACCATATGCACCCCGATTTACTCCACTAATTCCCCACACATACACTGAAATACAGGGTTCTTAAGACCAAGAAGTCTGTTACTCACTCCTGTACAATTAGTGTCTTACAATAATGCCTACACATAACTGTGTGCTAATTATTTAATTGATTGGTTTTGAGCAGCTACAAGAGGTATTTTCTCTTTTAAATCAAGTCACAATTAGAGACATAAACTAATAACATTGAAATGTAAGAAATCTTAGAGATACATTTCTGTCCTGCATTTTATAAAGATAACTTGGCTCCTTAAGAATATCTTCTTGTGGGCGCCTGGGTGGCTCAGTGGGTTAAGCCACTGCCTTCGGCTCAGGTCATGATCTCAGGGTCCTGGGATCGAGGCCCGCATCGGGCTCTCTGCTCAGCAGGGAGCCTGCTTCCCTCTCTCTCTCTCTCTCTCTCTCTCTGCCTGCCTCTCCATCTAC
This sequence comes from Lutra lutra, assembly GCF_902655055.1. NCBI lineage: Eukaryota > Metazoa > Chordata > Mammalia > Carnivora > Mustelidae > Lutra > Lutra lutra. The sequence continues at coordinate 26,835,383 of NC_062281.1, forward strand.
TTGTGATCTCTCTCTGTCAAATAAATAAATAAAATCTTTAAAAAAAAAAAAAGAATATCTTCTTGTATCTACAAGCTAACAGGTTTCTAAATAAGACCTATTTAAAGGGAAAAGAAAAAAAAAAGGAAAGGAAGGAAAAAAGGAAAAAGAAAGGAGAGGAGAGGAAAAGTAAAGAAAGGAGAGGACAGAAGAGGAGAGGAAAGGAGTGGAGAGAGAGGAAAGAAGGAAGGAAGCAGGCAAGCAAAGAAGGAAAGAAAAAAGAGAAAAATGTAAGCAAGTCAGTACAGATAGGTCCTATTGTAAAACATTTCCAGAGGTCATGAGGAGAAAAGATACAGGAAAAATGCTGCCAATTCTACCATGCTCGAATGCTGGAATCGATGGTACTATTTGATTCCAGCATTATGTCTTGTGGAAACTGGAATTGACCTTACAGTACTTCCTCTACCTAACATCCTAGGTAGCCATTCCTAAATTCATGTAGTTAAGCCCTTGAGATAAAACCTACTCTCTCCATTTTTCTTAGCTAACTGTATGTGCATTCCTATTTCCCAGCTTGATCCATTTCCATGTCCCATTATTTCCAAAACCTATGATTTATACTGCCTTAGGAAAAGGGCCGCAAATAAAAATTTTTTAAAAGATGAAACTGTTCATTATGTACCTACTCTATTCTAGGTACAATGATCAGCTCTTTTTAATGAATTATCTCTATCCTTCCTGTGAGCGGGCACACTTATAAATGCAACAAAAATACTAAACAACAGAATTAGGTGGTAAATATTGCTACGCCTATTTTACAAAGGATAAGACTAAGGATCAGATTATTAAAAAGAGTTAAAGGAATTGACATAAATTATTTTTGTTAACATATAATGTATTATTAGCCCCAGGGGTACGGGTCTGTGAATTATCAGGCTTACACATTTCACAGCACTCATCATAGTACATACCCTCCCCAGTGTCCATAACCCAGCCACCCTATCCCTACCCCCACCCCCCAGAAACCTTCAGTTTGTTTCGGGAGATTAAGAGTCTCTTAGGGTTTGTCTCCCTCCCGATCCCATCTTGCTTCATTTTTTCCTTCCCTAACCCCCCACAACCCTCCCCTGCCTCTCAAATTCCTCATATCGGAGAGATGGCATAAGTTATTATTACTACTAAGAATAAAGGCAAATAAAAATATAAAAGCACAAACAGAGAGAAACACATAATCAATCATGCCATGAATTCAGTCTTTCTCCCTGGACCCTACAATTACTCCCCACCATGCTCAGCTACTACACCAATACCCACATACACACAATTTCACGAAGTCTTATTTTTATACTCCGAAGAGTATTTCTTTCTGATGTTAGTATAGAATTTGTGACACTCCCTCAATCCAACTGGAGTTGGATCACTCTTTAGAGTGATCCTCACAATTTTCATCCATGGAGAATTTCCATTCCCCACTTTAGGGTCTCCAGGGTCTGCCTTTTTCATCAGCCTCCCTGTATTTCTTATCCTATTTCAAAAAAAAAAAAAATGTTACCACTTTAATTGTCTAGTTTCTTAGAGCTAATAAAGTGGTCCTTATGCCTATTTCTGCCCTAGAGCGACACCTCAGAATTTTCATATATGCACCCCCCAAAATAAACTGACATACACATTGAGGCTCTGTATGGTAAAAAATTTTCCTTTGTCATTTGTAATACATGCCCTGTACCTTCACTTGAACACGTGTGTTGGCACTGAAAAGTAAAGCTTTTAGTCTTGGCTCAGTCTAAACACATGTTTTTAGGAGGCCTTTAATTTAAAAACAACACCTCCACCTATTAGACTCACACCAGATTATAGTTACAACTGCTTGGGTTCAGAATTTTCTCTCCATTTCCCCCTTGAAGATGGACACTGAACCTTATTTTTGTTTGTGTGCAAATACACAGAAGTTGTGCAATGAACCAATGCTATTTTTGAACATTGCAAAACACAAGCCTGCTAACATGGATTCTGGAAGGAATATCACTTTACACTTATGTGAACAGAATTGTGGATATGCTTTTATTTTTTAGACAATAGTAAACTAGAGCAGAGAAGTCAAAGTTTGGGAACGAAGGGGAGATATTTGGCTAATTTTAAAACAATGTCTCCACAAAGAGTTTAAATCAGGCCTAGTTTCCTCTGTAATTTCAGTGAGATATAATATTAACAAATTTACAGTAGAATAATATTTAGAGTTTAAACAGTGCTCTCATTTGCATTGAGATTATGATGTTAATAAGTACGATTTAAGTATTCATAATTATAACATTTATACAAATGTGACTCATATAGTAGTAATATTTGTATCCTTTTAACAAAATATATTGATTCTGATGGAGAGAGAATATACACAGTTTTGTGCTGCTGAAGGAGACCTCCTGACAGCTGGTGCTTTAGCTGGCGAGGGGATACCAATTTATAGACACCAATATGTACAGCGGAAGACTTATGACTGGTTGTTTATATATGGTGTAAGTTAGCCACCTGCTCCAAGAACCTTAACAGTCTCATAAATTACATTCTAAATTAACATACCAATTTAAGTTAAGATATATTTTTTTCACAGAACAACTTATTACATTGCAATGTTACCCTGAGGTATTCTGGGGGCAATCATTTAATTTCCATTGCAGAAATACTTTCCAAAATAAAAGAGATACATGTATGGCTTATACTTATTCTCTAAAGTACCTTGGGACATCTGGCCTTAGATGAACTCTTACACTTACAATAGGGAGGCCTCTTGGGCCTGGTTATGATCAGATGAGGGAAATATAATGCATATACATTTGAAGGATGCTTAGTTCTTAGTTGCTGAATTCATGCTAGCTGGTATATGCCCATCCACACATTTCCATTGTCCTGGAAATAACAGGTAGGTGGATATTATATACTCTGGTCCTCCTTCAAAACCAAAAATAACACATAACTACTTTTGATTATACACAGACTGACATTATTCATAATAATGGTCCCTTCATGAGCATACAGCGTTATGTGGGAACAAATGTTGAAGTAAAAATCCCCCTTTTTAAAAAGATTTTATTTATTTATATTTGAGAGACAGAAAAATCACAAGTAGGCAGAGCAGCAGGCAGAGGGAGAAGCAGGCTCCGCACTGTGTGGGGAGTCAGATGTGAGGCTCTATCCTAGGACCCTGGGATCATGACCTGACCCAAGGCAGACTGAGCCACGCAGTTGCCCTAAAGTAATCTCCTTTTAACAATACAAATATTTATGATTCTTCTTCTCCCAGAAAAAATATGTATTTGTTGATCAGTCGTTACCTACAAATTCAACAAATATAATTATCACCATGTCTTGTGCAAACTATGATAAAAAAAACCTTCACAGTGTTACAGATAGGCCATATTATCTCAACACCTATCTATTTTCAGGAACAAAGTAGAAATAAGCATAGTAAGGCTTTCATTTTTCCAATTGAGTCTTCAAGGCACAGTTTTATGGCCTTCTTTTTTTTTTTTAGCTGGTAGGCAACAAACATTTATTAAAAATAACTGAATTAATGGTGGTACCTACAAAGGTCAAATGGGTGTAACTGGATATAGTAAACTGAAGTGATTTTGTGCTCTATAATGCCACGTTTGGGAGGTTTTTCTCTTAATGGCTATAAATATGGCTATAAAACCAGTTCTGCCAAGACAAGTCTCTTAATTAACTGGGCCTTCTGAGAGAATATTTTTTTCTTTAGATACATAAAACCTTTAAATACATGGAACTCCTTGAGTTAAATTTGTAAGGAATAATACCTTTTTTTCCCTAAAATGAAAGCCTTTAAATGTTCTATTCAAATAGGATGTATCTTTAAGAGATTAACAGACACCCCTAAATTAGATGATATCACTAGTTGATTGTGGATATGCTTTAGTGACTGGCAAATACTTTGAGAAAGATTAAGATTTGTTTAAAAATTTCAAAAAGAATTGAATTATAGCACACCTAAGGAAAAGACAAATCATCTATAAAGAAATTAGTTCTTGAGTCCACTTCAAAGATCTTTATAACCATAACATTCTAAGTATAACTTCATCTTATATATTTTTAAAAATCTATAAGCATAACATCTATCAAAGTATTTTCAATTCTTTCTCCTACACCTCAAAGTGCCACTTTTTTTTTCATTAAAATAAGCATGTAGGATGCTTTGATTGCCTGTAGAAAAACTCTGAAAAATAAATGCTTTATAAAAATTTCTTTAAAAACCATGTGTAAGGGGCACCTGGGTGGCTCAGTGGGTTAAGCCTCTGCCTTCAGTTCAGGTCATGATCCCAGGGCCCTGGGATGGAGCCCCACATCAGCCTCTCCGCTCAGCAGGGAGCCTGCTTCCGCATCTCTCCCTGCCTACCTCTCTGCCTACTTGTGATCTCTCTCTCTGTGTGTCAAATAAATAAACAAAATATCAAAAAACATATATATAAGATATGTTTTATTGCTTATGCTTACTTCTGTCCTGCAGCATACATATTATATGCTCTATTTGGAGAACATTAGGCAAGGAGTCTTGCTGAGGATCCATTCAGTAGGCAAACTACTGTGAAGGCAAATAAACTTAGTTATTCATAAAAATAATACTATCAACCTGTCTGCCTCACAATTTTTTTCAAAAATGCAGATCTCCTTTCCATCTACTGCCTAGACCTTTGCATAAGGATGCTCTAGGTGTTTCCAAAATTTCCAGATAATTGCTATGGCAGACATGGAAATAAGGGCAGTGTTGTTATTCATAGAAAGCTATTCACAAGGATCTAATGTAGTATGTAAACACAATAATGAGATAGATGAATCCTCTCAAAATGAGGCTAGCAATATAAAATTGTTGCAGAAGCAATATATTTCACTTGTTAGCCATATTTCCCTTTCCTCAAAAAGTAAGACATTTGCAATATAGATTCACAGATAAGTCCCTGAAACTATTGGGAAAACTTTAAAGAAGGAAAAAGCAAACTTTTCAGTAGATCCATCACTTACCAAAGAGATGAATACTTTTAAACAGTAATTTCAATTCTTCCTTTTCCCTTAAGGGACTTTGCTCAGTTTCACAAAGGCCAGCTATAAATGCTAGGTTTCTGTTCTGCCTAAAAGTTATGTTGTGTTTCCCTGCTTGTTTAAGGAAAGGCTCAATGTGCTGTTTTCCTTTCTAAAATAAACAATCCAACTCCTGCAATACTGAAGTCTCATTCTTAGTAACCAAATTGAGTATTCACTCTGCTGGTTCTTTCTGGAAAATGGTATTGTATGCATAATCTTCGTACCAAGGAAGACATAGAGTTTGTTGGATTGAGGAGTGATTTTTATTGTGAATTCTGAATAATATGTAGGGTGCAAATTTCATGTATGTGCATCTGTGCATGTGCACGTGGAAGATGATCAAGTAACTTAGCTTTGGATTGAAACTCAGGTATCAGGTTGACCCGACTTGCACACATATACCCTTCATGAACCTTGTCATTCTTTCAGCTGGTCTGCTCATTTCTCTCTTGATGCTCAGCTTAGATATCAATTCTTCGGGAAGATTCCTGACTGATTCCCCTTATGCCATAATCATTAAAGTTACAAGCACTTATTTAATATAATTAATAAATTGTAAATGCCATGTTGGCAAGAATACATTCTGATTGTCCACAGCTGTATTTCCAGTTATTTGGGTAGTGTGGGCTCTTAAGTACTTACTGAAAAAAATAAGAAGGAAGGAAGGAAAGCAGAACTTCATTCCTTTGATAGTTATTAAAATCATTTAAATATTTAGCTCTGCATTTCCTCTTAAGTTGAGTTGGGAGAAATCTTGTATAGTGTTCTTTCTAAAGCACAAATTTCACATTTCACAAATTTCACCATGTTGAAGTACGTTGAACTCTGTAAGGTTTAATGAATGGAAGAAATATATTCCTACTGCTTTAATTAATCAGAGTTGGATATATTACAATAAAATAATTTCTGTGATAGCCAAACACTAAGATATTGCTGATTTAAATCCCACTGATTCCATGAGTCATGTGCAGAGATACACCCACCTTCTGGTTTCCCATGAACATAAAATAAATTCTAATGTAGAAAATCACATTTGTTACCCTGAACTTGTGATGTCCCTTACATTTTTGTAATATTTCTTAAGGAATCTATAATAGTAATAATAAGATGGAAATATTAAAGCATTGCCTAGATCTGTTAACAACAGTTTGTTTTAGAGCTTATTCCCCAAAATGAATGAACAGATTTTTCTGTTTCTCTAAGCATTTTCAAAATGTTCTGTCACTCTCTTTATAAACATATAATGTATTTTTAGCATCAGGGGTACAGGTCTGTGAATCGCCAGGTTTACACACTTCACAGCACTCACCACAGCACACATACACCACAATGTCCATAACCCCACCACCCTCTATTGAACCCCCTCCCCCCAGCAACCCTAAATTTGTTCTGCAAGATTAAGAGTCTCTTATGGTTTGTCTCCCTCTCGATCCCATCTTGTTTCATTTATTCTTTTCCTACCCCCAAACCCCTCATATTGCATCTCCACTTCCTCATATCAGGGAGATCATATGATAGCTGTCTTTCTCCGATTGACTTATTTTGCTAAGCATAATACCCTCTAGTTCCATCCACATTGTCACAAGTGGCAAGATTTCATTTCTTTTGATGGCTGCATAGTATTCCATTGTATAAATATACCACATCTTCTTTATCCATTCCTCTGTTGACGGACACCTAAGTTCTTTCCATAGTTTGGCTATTGTGGACATTGCTGCTATAAACATTCCGGTGCACATGCCCCTTCAGATCATTACATTTGCATCTTTATGGTAAATACCCAGTAGTGCAATTGCTGGGTCATAGGGTAGCTCTATTTTCAACTTTTTGAGGAACCTCCATGCTGTCTTCCAGAGTGGCTGTGTCAGCTTGCATTCCCACCAAGAGTGTAGGAGGGTTCCCCTTTCTCCGCATCCTCGCCAGCGTCTGTCATTTCCTGACTTGTTAATTTTAGCCATTCTGACTGGCGTGAGGTGGTATCTCATTGTGGTTTTGATTTGTATTTCCCTGATGCCGAGTGATGTGGAGCACTTTTTCAGGTGTCTGATGGCCATCTGGATGTCTTCTTTGCAGAAATGTCTGTTCGTGTCCTCTACCTATTTCTTGATTGAGTTATTTGTTCTTTGGGTGTTGAGTTTGCTAAGCTCTTTATAGATTTTGGATACTAGCCCTTTATTTGATATGTCATTTGCAAATATCTTCTCCCATTCTGTCAGTTGTCTTTTGGTTTTGTTGACTGTTTCCTTTGTTGTGCAAAAGTTTTGATCTTGATGAAATCCCAATAGTTCATTTTTGCCCTTGCTTCCCTTGCCTTTGGCGATGTTCCTAGGAAGAAGTTGCTGCAGCTGAGGTTAACGAGGTTGCTATCCTGTGTTCTCCTCAAGGATTTTGATGGATTCCTTTCTCACATTGAGGTCCTTCATCCATTTTGAGTCTATTTTCATGTGTGGTGTAAGGAAATGGTCCAATTTCATTTTTCTGCATGTGGCTGTCTTTTCTCAACACCATTTGTTGAATAGACTGTCTTTTTTCCATTGGACATTCTTTCCTGCTTTGTTGAAGATTAGTTGACCATAGAGTTGAGGGTCTATTTCTGGGCTCTCTATTCTATTCCATTGATCTATGTGTCTGTTTTTGTGACAGTACCGTACTATCTTGATGATGACAGCTTTGTAATAGAGCTTGAAGTCTGGAATTGTGATACCACCAACTTTGGCTTTCTTTTTCAACATTCCTCTATCAGGGTCTTTTCTGGTTCCATATAAATTTTAGGATTATTTGTTCCATTTCTTTGAAAAAAATGGATGGGATTTTGATAGGGATTGCATTAGATGTGTAGATTGCTTTAGGTAGCATAGACATTTTCACAATATTTGTTCTTCCAATCCCGGAGCATGGAACATTTTTCCATTTCTTTGTGTCTTCCTTAATTTCTTTCATGAGTACTTTATAGTTTTCTGAGTATAGATCCTTTCTCTCTTTGGTTAAGTTTATTCCTAGGTATCTTATGGTTTGGGGTGCAATTGTAAATGGGATTGACTCCTTAATTTTTCTTTCTTCTGTCTTGTTGTTGGTGTAAAGAAACACAACGGATTTCTGTGAATTGATTTTATATCCTGACACTTTACTGAATTCCTGTACAAGTTCTAGCAGTTTTGGAGTAGAGACTTTTGGGTTTTCCACAAATAGTATCATATCATCTGCAAAGAGTGATAGTTTGACTTCTTCTTTGCTGATTTGGATGCCATTAATTTCTTTTTGTTGTCTGATTGCCAAGGCTAGGACTTCTAGTACTATGTTGAATAACAGTGGTGATAATGGTCATCCCTGCCGTGTTCCTGACCTTAGCAGAAAAGCTCTCAGTTTTTCTCCATTGAGAATGATATTTGCGGTGGGTTTTTCATAGATGGCTTTGATAATATTGAGGTATGTGCCCTCTATCCCTACACTTTGAAGAGTTTTTTTTTTTTTTAAAGATTTTATTTATTTATTTGACAGAGAGAGATCACAAGTAGGCAGAGAGGCAGGCAGAGAGAGAGAGAGAGGGAAGCAGGCTTCTTGCTGAGCAGAGAGCCCGATGTGGGACTCGATCCCAGGACCCTGAGACCATGACCCGAGCCGAAGGCAGTGGCTTAACCCACTGAGCCACCCAGGCACCCCCACTTTGAAGAGTTTTGATCAGGAAGAGATGCTGTACTTTGTCAAATGCTTTCTCAGCATCTCTTGAGAGTATCATATGGTTCTTGTTCTTTCTTTTATTAATGTATTGTATCACATTGATTGATTTGTGGATGTTGAACCAACCTTGCAGCCCTGGAATAAATCCCACTTGGTCATGGTGAATAATCCTTTTAATGTACTGTTGGATCCTATTGGCTAGTATTTTGGTAAGAATTTTTGCATCTGTATTCATCAAGGATATTGGTCTGTAATTCTCTTTTTTGATGGGATCCTTGTCTGGTTTTGGGATCAAGGTGATGCTGGCCTCATTAAATGAGTTTGGCCATTTTCCTTCCATTTCTATTTTTTTGGAACAGTTTCAGGAGAATAGGTATTAATTCTTCTTTAAATGTTTAGTAGAATTCCCCTGGGAAGCCGTCTGGCCCTGGGCTTTTGTTTGTTTGGAGATTTTTGATGACCATTTCCATCTTCTTACTGGTTATGGTTCTGTTCAGGTTTTCTATTTCTTCCTGGTTCAGTTGTGGTAGTTTATATGTCTCTAGGAATGCATCCATATCTTCCAGATTGTCAAGTTTGTTGGTGTAGAGTTGCTCATAGTATGTTCTTATAGTTGTCTGTATTTCTTTGGTGTTGGTTGTGATCTCTCCTCTTTCATTCATGATTTTATTCATTTGGGTCCTTTCTCTTTTCTTTTTGATAAGTCTGGCCAGGGGTTTATCAATCTTATTAATTCTTTCAAAGAACCAGCTCCTAGTTTCGTTGATTTGTTCTATTGTTTTTTTGGTTTCTATTTCATTGATTTCTGCTCTGATCTTTATGATTTCTCTTCTCCTGATGGGTTTAGGCTTTCTTTGTTGTTCTTTCTCCAGCTCCTTTAGGTGTAGGGTTAGGTTGTGTATTTGAGACCTTTCTTGTTTCTTGAGAAAGGCTTGTATCATTATGTATTTTCCTCTCAGGACTGCTTTTGCTGTGTCCCACAGATTTTGAACCATTCTGTTCTCATTATCACTTGTTTCCATGAATTTTTTCAATTCTTCTTTAATTTCCTGGTTGACCCATTCATTCTTTAGGAGGGTGCTGTTTAGTCTCCATGTATTTGGGTTCTTTCCAAATTTCCTGTTGTGATTGAGTTCTAGCTTCAGAGCATTATGGTCTGAAAATATGCAGGGAATGATCCCAATCTTTTGATACCAGTTGAGACCTGATTTATGACCCAGGATTTGATCTATTCTGGAGAATGTTCCATGTGCACTAGAGAAGAATGTGTATTCTGTTGTTTTGGAATGGAATGTTCTGAATATATCTGTGATGTCCATCTGGTCCAATGCGTCATTTAAGACCCTTATTTCCTTGTTGATCTTTTGCTTGAATGATCTGTCCATTTCGGTGAGGGGAGTGTTAAAGTCCCCTACTATTATTTTATTATTCTCATTGTATTTCTTTGATTTTGTTATTAATTGATTTTTATAGTTGGCTGCTCCCATGTTAGGGGCATAAATATTTAAAATTGTTAGAGCTCCTTATTGGACAGTCCCTTTGAGTATGATATAGTGTCCTTCCTCATCTCTTATTATAGTCTTTGGCTTAAAATCTAATTGATCTGATAGAAGAATTGCCATCCCAGCTTTCTTCTGATGTCCATTAGCATGATAAATTGTTTTCCACCTTCTCACTTTAAATTTTAGGTGTCTTCGGGTCTAAAATGAGTTTCTTGTAGGCAGCATTTTTATGGGTTTTATTTTTTTATCCATTCTGATACCCTGTGTCTTTTGATTGGGTTGTTTAGCCCATTTACATTCAGGGTAACTATTGAGAGATATGAATTTAGTGCCATTGTATTGCCTGTAAGGTGACTGTTACTGTATATTGTCTCTGTTCCTTTCTGGTATACTATTTTAGGGTCTCTCTTTGCTTAGAGGACCCCTTTCAATCTTTCCTGTAGAGCTGGTTTGCTGTTTGCAAATTCTTTCAGTTTTTGTTTGTCTTAGAAGCTTTTCATCTCTCCTTCCATTTTCAATGATTGCCTAGCTGGGTATAGTATTCTTGGCTGCATGTTTTTCTTGTTTGGTGCTCTGAATATATCATGCCAGTTCTTTCTGGCCTACCAGGTCTCTGTGGATAAGTCCACTGCCAATCTAATATTTTTACCATTGTACGTTACAGACTTCTTTTCCCGGGCTGCTTTCAGGATTTTCTCTTTGTCACTAAGACTTATAAATTTTACTATTAGGTGTCAGGGTGTGGACTTATTCTTATTGATTTTGAGGGGGGTTCTCTGCACCTCCTGGATTTTGATGCTTCTTCCCTTTGCCATATTAGGGAAATTCTCTACAATAATTCTCTCCAATATACCTTCTGCTCCCCTCTCTCTTTCTTCTTCTTCTGAAATCCCAATTATTCTAATGTTGTTTCATCTTATGGTGTCCCTTATCTCTAGAATTCTCCCCTCATGGTCCAGTAGTTGTTTGTCTCTTTTTTGCTCAGCTTCTTTATTCTCTGTCATTTGGTCTTCTATGTCACTCTTTCTTCTGCCTCATTTATCCTAGCAGTGAGAGCCTCCATTTTTTATTGCACCTCATTAATAGTTTATTTTTATTTCAACTTGGTTAGATTTTAGTTCTTTTTTTTTTTTCCTCCAGAAAGGGCTTTTATTTCTCTGGAGAGGGTTTCTCTAATATCTTCCATACCTTTTTCAAGACCAGCTAGAACCTTGAGAATCATCATTCTGAACTCTAGATCTGACATATTACCAATGTCCGTATTGATTAGGTCCCTAGCCTTCGGTACTGCCTCTTGTTCTTTTTTGTGTGTGTGTGGTGAGTTTTTCAGCCTTGTCATTTTGTCCAGATAAGAATATATGAAGGAGTAAATAAAATACTAACAGAAGAGACCCCAAATCGTGGGGGGAAGAAAGGGGATAAAAAGAAGTTCAGAAAAAAAATTAGAAAAAGGAAACAAATAAAGAAAAAATATAAAAACGAAAAATATATATATATTAGACTGGTGACTAGAAAGGTCACCCACTTAATTTTGGGAGTATTTTGGTCTCTTAGAAGAAACTACCTCCCCAAATTTTAAAGAATGAAAAACATATATAAGGGTAAACAGAATAGGGATGGAATATGCCTATAAAGGTGAAAAAAAAATTTTTTTTTTAATTTCTAAAAAAGGAGTTAATAAGTAAGTTGTTTGGGAGAATAAAGAAAAAAGTGGAGAGAATTTGCTTGGGCTGGAGATTAGAACAAGCCCGGAGCAAGATATAGGGTACATTTTGATCTATTAGAAGAAGTTGTATCCCAAATTTTTTAGGAGAAAAAACCTTATGTGTATACAAAAAATAAAGTTAGATACAATGAAGGATAAAATATGACTATAATAATGAAGGTTCAAAAAAGATTATTTTTTTATGAAAGGTATTGTTAAGATAAAGTAGTTAAAAAACTTTAAAAGAGGAAAGGGTAAAAGTTAAAAAAATAGCAGAAGAAAAAAATTAAATTAAAAGAAAAATTAATTAACTGCAAGACTAAAGAATCATGGGGAGAAAGCCATGAATTCCATGGTTTGCTTTCTCCTCCTCTGGAATTCCGCTGTTCTCCTTGGGAAGTGAACTTGGTCTTGGCTGGATTTCTTGTTGATCTTCTGGTCGATGGGCCTGTTGTAGTGATTCTTAAGTGTCTTTGCCCGAGGCAGAATTGCACCACCCTTACCAAGGGCCAGGCTAAGTAATGCGCTCAGGTTCACTTTTGGGAGCTCTTGTTCCCTGAACAGTTTCTGTAGAGTTCTGGAGGATGGGAATGAAAATGGCAGCCTCCCATTCTCCGGCCCAGAGGAGCCGAGAGCTCGGGGTCCCACTCCTCAGTGCACCCTTAGAGAAAAGCGTTCAATCACTCCTGTCTCCCTGGCCTCCAGCCGTGCTCCAACCTCACCCAGCCTGTGACCAAGTGTCTCTGTCTCTGGCACACAGATCTGCCTGGAGTCTCCAAACCCTACAGATCCCTGAGCTCCCCCAGGGGGTGTCTCCCCGGATCTTGTGGGGACCTCACTCACAGAGCAGTGGCCTGTACCATGGATTACAGTTCAAGGTATCCCTGAGTTGAGAGCTCACTCCTCAGCTCTGTCTCTGTAGCCAGCTTCCCCACTCTAATACCTGCAAGCTCTGCAACACTCAGACACCCTTGATCCTTCTCTAACCCCGTGGGATGTGGGGACATGCTGACCCCGCGTGGGCTTCATCCCAGTTTAGCCTCTAGAGCGATGTCCCTCAGTGGAGCAGACTTTTAAAAGTTCTGATTTTGTGCTCCGTTGCACCGCCGCTTGCCGGAAGCCAGCCCCTCCCACCGTGGTCTATCTTCCCATCGCTTTGGATTCACTTCGCTGGTCCTACCTTTCAGAAAGTGGTCAATTTTCTGTTTCTAGAATTGTTGCTCTTCTTCTCTTCGAACTCCTGTTGGATTTGTAGGTGTTCGCAATGGTTTGATAAGCTATCTAGCTGATCTCCTGCTCCCTGATGTCATCTCAGCCTGCTACTTCTCTGCCATCTTGACTCCTCCTTCCTGTCACTCTCTTTAGTGCACTCAGAAAAATTTTGGTTCCTTCATTGTGAATGGACTTAATATTCAATGTGTCTGTTAGTGTTAGCTGTAAAAGTACTTGACTTTTGGATGCCTAGGTGGCTCAGTCAGCTAATCATCTGTCATTAGCTCAGATCATAATCCCAGGGTCCTTGGATGGAGTCCTGCATAGGGCTCCTTCCTCAGCGAGGAGCCTGCTTCTTCCTCTGCCTGCCATTTTCCCTCCTTGTGTGCTCTTTTGCATACTCTCTCTCTTCCTCTCTGACAGATAAATAAATAAATAGAATCTTAAAAATAAATAGGTAAATAAATGTACTTGACTTTAGCATAGACTCTCTATCCCAAGAGATTATGGTCTGTATGTCATAAAAATTTTGCTATTGTTTGATAATGGGAAGACCTCTGATAGAAAGAGGGGACAGACTAGAAGAGATGGATCACAAGAAATTATTTCAGGGCAGAGAAAAGTGTCTTTTACCTTACTCCCCGTGGTAAAATGAACTGAGCTCAACTTAGGCAGTAGTATCATTTCCCAGTTCAGTCACATGGAATGAGTGTACATTATTTGGGAGAAGAACTTTATCTATTTATTTATTATTAGTTTTTGATGTAGTGTTCCATGATTCATTGTCTGCCTATAACACACAGTGCTTCATGCAATACATAAAGCAATATTAAATAAGTAAGCCCTTCTTTTCTAAAATATTTTGGAATATTCATGCATGGGTTATAGCACATAACAGTATATAATAAACTCTAAAACCCTATGTTTGTACATTAGATGCTAATCTTAATGAGAAGACCAATGAAAAATTTTATATTCTTACTCATCAATATGAATTAGCAAAATATCAGGTATGATTATGGGCTATTTTGTACTTTGAGCCCTCAAACAGTAACAGAAAGGATGGTGGTACTTTCCCATCTGTTTAGAAGTATAAATGAAGAAATATTAAAGGATTCAAAGAAAATAGCATCCTAAAACAATTCATTTTATATCAACACTGTTTTTCAGCAAAACTTCGAGAGTCCTGCTTTGATCCAGGCAATATAATGAATGGCACCAGACTTGGAATGGATTATAAATTAGGATCAACAGTCACCTATTACTGTGATGCTGGTTATGTTCTTCAAGGTTATTCGACGCTCACCTGCATCATGGGAGATGATGGAAGACCTGGATGGAATAGAGCCTTACCAAGTTGTCATGGTAAGAACATTTTTTTTTCTGAGTTTTTATTATTAGACAGAATCAGGAAACATTTAAAGCCATTTCTATATTTTTAAAAATCAATCATTTTATATTCAAGCTACAAGTATGAAATAGGCCATGCAAAGACTTTATCAAGGATATTTAAATTGGATTCATTAACAAAATGGTTTTGGAAAAGTGCTTATATTCCCAGGTGTCTCTAAAGCACTTCACACATTATTGTAAGTGAGCTCTCTGAGCATAAGGGTATTGCCTGTTCTATTCTATGTTCAGGACTTAGAGGAGTGCCTGAAAAGATTAGGTGCTCAGAAGATATTGGTTGAGTAAATGAAGAATGAACACACTGAAAGTGACATTTCAATAAAATAGAGAAATGCAGAGATTTAAATATTATCAAGAACTGGTGAGAAATCTTTATCCAAACTACACATTTTTTCCTAAAAATTAAAGTTGACTATAAGTGAATACCATGTTGAACCTGTTGAGGGAGTGAAGACTCAAGCACACAGTAAAATGGAGGAAGACCTAAAATTAGTGTCAGTAACAAAATATCAGACATGTAAGTTGCCATTTCTCTTACCATATCTGCCACAGCTATAGGAGACCAGGGCATCAGATGCAGTTTGATGCAGGAAATGACAGCGATCATAGCCAAGATAAGGCTGCTGATCTTAGAAAAAAAATTTAGGAAAAATATATTCAATAATACTGTTTTGACATTAAGGAAGTTACTGAAGAGGCACCAGAAACAGACATCACCCTCACATATGGTGTGGAAATTGCTAAGTATTTAGCCATAGTAAATGAACAGCCCATTCAGAATTCTGAAAAGTCTGTCCAGAAAACTCAAGAGGGGAAACTGTAGGAGTCCCCACCTAACAGTGGAGCAGGTTGTGATGATGATAATGATTCATGAATATATATTTCTGGATAAATACCAAGAGGATTTTCCAAAATAAAGACCAGTTTGCCAATTCATGGAACTAGTGACCTGTGGCCTTTCCAAAACCCATATCTGAGTGTTAAGTAGGAAATCCAGCACAGTGATTTAAAAATTATTTTAATGAAAAGCAGGACATTCTAAAATAAAGCAATGTATCATTCAGTTGTGGACCATGGAAATTTTTATTTCAAGCTTTTGAAGGTGGATTTTATAACTAAATAAAATAATGTTGCATGTTGAAAAATCATATGCTTGCCTGCAACTCTATGAGGATAGAGATATAGTGGGGAAAAATCAGTTCAGTAAGGAGAGAGAAACAATGATATCACTGTGGAAAGTTACCATAGGCTTTGTAGTCAGCTGAATGATCCTAATGCAATGTACAAAATTGACATGAAGATGATATCATCTAGGGCAGATTTTCCAAATTATGGGTCACCACCATTGAGTCATAAAAGCCAATCACTGGGTTATGACCAACATTTTTATAATTGATATAATGTTGAATAAAATAAAATAATTAAAATAAAATAAAAGATAAATATATTAAAAAAGAGAAAAATATTATAATTCAAAGACCACAGAAAGGAGAAATATTATTTTGTGGGACTTTTTTCAACTACATATAGAGAGATAAATAAAATAAAATGAATATACCAGTGTGGTGTGTGTGTGTATATGTGTACATATACATATAAATGTATATGTGCATATTTGCAATAAAATAATGTATATTTCTTACTATGAATTTCAGCAAAAAAAAGCAACAATTTTGATCTGATGATTAAAAGTATGTATTTTTGGTGTCTGTTGCACATAGTAATTCTTCCTCATTGTATAACATTTTCATGTATTATATGTGTATGATTTCTGACTTACATGGGTTATTTAACCTTTCTAGAGTCTCTCATCTCTAAATGGGGGTAATTGAAATTCTTTACTGCAAAATGTTGTAATAGGAAATAAAGAAAATGTACATATCTATTAAATGGTCATTCTGTTAATAACAGAACAGCCAGTTAATTCTTGGTTGATGGTTTTATCTATCAGGAAAAAGGGAATAAAAGGAGAAATAATTACTTTGGATTTAATTTTGCCAAAGAGAATAAAATAAATTGATCACAGGAAAGTTTCTAGAAAGCTTAAGAGAAAGACTGATTATATTGTCTTAAAATTCAGAGCTACACAAAAAAGAAATCTGCATATAGCCAGGAAATTCATTAAAATAATAGAAAACTTCCAGGAGCCAGAAAAGAAATAACCAAAATCCTGGCAGAGAAAAACCAAAGGATACAGAAAACCATAGATCAAAAGGATAGGTGTTAATCACTGGGATAAATTATTAAGTACATGGTTTTCAATGACTTAGCTGAAAAAGACAGGAGAACTGGAGTAGAGTATGAAATTCACTAAGAATATGCCTCCCTAAAATAATCCTATTTCTTTCCAACAGGTTTCTATATTGATAGGTCATAGAAATATTAATTTCAGCATGGAATATTCCATAATATATACAAATGGTCCTTCCAAACCAAAAATATTTCATTGGATCAAATATAACCTAGTTAAGTATATTTCATGTTTGTTGAATAGTCATATCTACAGACAAAATAGAGGGAAGAGTAGCCTGGGTTCAAATCCTTTTACTATATCTGTGACCTTTGGCAAGCCAAGCCTTGATTTTTAAATCTCTAAAACAGGATCATAGTTATTAATTTAATAGCTTATTGTGAAGATGCAATTAATTACAATCCATAGAGAGGGCCTAGTAAATTTCCCGGCAAATACTATATTAATACATGTGATTTTCAGTGTTCTAAAAGAATCACAGCACTGGAAAACATGCATTGCACTTTGCATTGCATGTTATATTTAGTGGAATTAGTATATTTCTGTCATTTTAACATCAATTAAATCTGATTTATTAATGTTCTTATATGGCTACACGTTTGCTTCTAAAAATAGCACAAATGTTTAGAATTTTTAAAAATTTCTTAAGAAAGAATAATCTTCACTATCAAGTGAGTTGGATATGACTACACTTCTACCCATAATGCCAACATAGTATGGAAAACAGTTATTCCTTATGCTGTTAATATACTTTATATTATTACAAAAAAAATTAAGATACATTCCTGTTAAAAATATGACCACAACTGATAATTTCTAGTATAGGAAAGGATGAGAAAAAGCCCATGTTTTAGAACTATATGTATCTAATTCTAAATAATGATTTTAAAAACAAGAGAAACCTAAAATCAGCTATGTAACTTGCATAATTTATTTGTGTACCTAAGCATGAGATAATATTGTATAATTTATAAGGTTGTTGGGAGAATTATATTAATAACTTATTTAAAACGTTTGGCTCTGGGGTTTCTGGCTGCTCAGTTGGTAGAGCGTGCAACTCTTTATCTTGGGGTCATGAGTTCAAGCCCCATATTGTGCCTAGAGCTTAATTAAAAACATAAATACATAAAACATAAAAATAATTAAAAATACAACATTTGGGTCGGAGTTATTATTGTCTTATAATAAGGAGAACTTAATATATTTTAGTTTCTTGATCAGGTTCACACATATCTATTTGTTTTCCCTCATAGTAATTATACAGAAATCCAAAATACACAGAACTGTCTGACTTTCAGATTTAATAATTTAATACTTTGAAAGTCAAAATTAGTGGGTAAAGCATGTGTAATAGAGCCACAGGGTTTGTTGTTCGTAAGGATACATTTTTTAATTAAGATAAATTTTGAATTTTTTATCAAAGTAAATTATACATGTGATATCCAAGAAAATAACATAATGTAGATTGCCATTTAAAGTATTTTAAAGCAATGGTCGCCTGCCCTACACTCCCATTTATTCTCCTATTCCTTAGCTGAGTCTTCTATTAATTTCTATTTCTCCTCAATATTCCAGAATTAAGTTATTTTTGTGTATTTTAGCAATTGCCTTTGTCATACATTAACTTCCTTATGCCTCTATTTTTAATTTCATTCATGTTTGAGAATTAGATTGTCAGGCTCTGCTGCTTTTCATGTTAAGTCTTACCCTACAATAAAATATTGACTACTGTCTCTGAGAACATGGGCAGGAAATTTGGACTGACTGATAGGCTTTGCTTTAGAGTATGTGAGAAGGGAGCTATTAGACTATAATCCCTAAGTGCCAAAATAAGGAAAGTTTTTTATTTTATTTTTCTACATAAAAGTAAACCCCCCGGGCACCTGGGTGGCCCAGTGGGTTAAAGCCTCTGCCTTTGGCTCAGGTCATGATCCCAGGGTCCTGGGATAGAGCCCCACGTCAGGCTCCCTGCTCTGCAGGGAGCCTGCTTCCTCCTCTCTCTCTGCCTGCCTCTCTGCCTAGTTGTGATTTCTCTCTGTAAATAAATAAAAATATAAAGAAAAAAAAAGTAAACACCAACATGACCATTCTTTTAAGCTCTTTAAATGCAACATTTTGCTTTTTCTTATGTTTTACTCATAAATTCATAAAGTCTTGTGCTATATATAGCTTTTTAGCATTCATTGCATTAATTTATACAAGCAGGCTCTCAGTAAATATTTTTAACCTGAACTGAACCCTAAGAATTTACAGTTTGTCTATTTTAGAGGATAGTTTTTTTTTAATCATGGTTTAAGATTGTATACATTTTAAATCTAAAGAAAATATTTTCAAGAGCTTATGTTGGACAGTGGGAGATTGTATTTGTCAGAAGTAGATCTAAAATGATAGCCTCCTGTGGTAAGTCCTGCTCAGCGATGAGAAACCCTGTGGTTTATCTCATGAGAATGTCCCATGTATTAAATGATAGCAGAACAAAATATCTGTACCTGCAATGCACTTTGTGATAAAAAAAAAAAAAAAGAGGGTGTTTGGAAAATAATTTTTTCTCTGTTTATTTCTCATACTTTAAAAAGTATCCGTTGAAACTCTGTGTTACTTTAGTTATCTGTGGACATACTGGATTAAAGTAGAAGTCCTATTATTCTTATCCATAAAATCACTCAATTTTATGTAAAGGTAATGAAACACAACTAGTGACAGATTCCATATTTTTACTTAATATTCATTATTTGATTTATTTCATCTAATGGCATTATAGTTGTTTACATAAACACACCCTAGCCTGATCTAGAGCACTAACCATTTCTTATCTCTTAGCCTCTCTCCTGGCTAGTTTCTCTCTTTCCCTTATTTTCTGATAAAATCTCTCATGAACACAACAAAGTAATCTTTCAAACACATGTCAGATTGGGGCTCCAGAGTGGCTCAGTTGGTTGAGTGTCTGACTCTTGATTTTGACTCCAGTCATGGTCTCTGGGTCATGGGATCGAGCCCTGTGTTGGGCTCTGCGCTCAGCTTGGAGTCTGTTTGGGATTCTCTTTTTCCCTCTTCCTCTGTCCTTTCCCCTGCTCATATGTTCACTCTCTAAATAAATAAATAACTACACAAATAAACAAAATCTTTTTAAAAAATAAATAAATAAATAAAAACCTATGTCAAATTATATCAAAATCCACCATTGGATTTCTAAATCTGAGTTAACTCCACAGATCTTATAATATGAAGTTCCTTAACTTGCCTATATATACTCTAACCTCTTTACTATTCTCCCTCTCTACTACACTCTTTGGACCACAGATGCCCCCTAGATGTTTCTAGAAAGCACTAGTTCACACTTCTGCCTCAGGACTTTTGCACTTGCTGTCCTTTCTGCCTGAATGCTTTTCTGGCTGAAGCTCTCATATTTCCTTTAGGCATATTATTAGTGGGAAAACATTCCGATTTATCCTCCCCTTGCTCCCTAAAGCTTCCAGGATGGAATCAAATAAATCTAAAGTTGAAATAATAGGTCCTTGGTAAAGATATCTCTGGTGTGTGTAAAGCCCATTATTCCGGAGCCTTAGAACTTTGAAAGGTAAATCATTAAATTTGGGAGTACTAGCCATAGTGCTAATACAATATTCTTAGTTGAGGTAAAGTTGACATATTTGTTTCAGGTGTACAACATAATGATTTGATATTTGTATATATTGTGAGATGTTCACCACAATAAGTATAGTTAACATCCATCACTGTACAGTTTATTTCTTTCTTATGATAAATAATTTTAAGATTTACTCTCTTAGTAATTCTCAAATATGTAAGACAGTATTGTTAACTATATATTCATGCTATACCCATGACTTATTTATTTTATAAATGGACCAATGCATTATTCTTGATCTTTTCCACTAAGGCATACAGTGAGCATGCAATGACAGTTAATTATAATAATAAGACCCTAAGAATAAACATATTTGGAGAAACTATTAAAGAGAATAGAAGAGATGGTATAATGCCTTCTTTTTTTTTTTTCCAGGCATTCAAAATTATATGCCTGGTCCTGCACTAACTATGAATTCAATATGGTTCTTACCTTTAGAGAATTTATAATCAGATGAGATAAGGACAAGTAAGGTCCATTGCTAGAAATAAAAACAGAGCTGCTAGCACAGCATGGCAGCACATCTGACCTGGTTACAAAGAGAGATCAGGGAAGTCTTCCTTATGAAAGTGACATATGAGCTGAATCCTAAAAATATAAATAAGGAGGAACCAGGTGAGGTACAAGACATAAGGAGATGGTGTGTTTCACACCTAGGGTTTAGCATTTATAAACATGTAAAGAGCAAACAGGCAAAGTAGATAGAATTTGAAGCAGCTCAACAAGAAAGCCCATAGAGAGGACTGATAAGAGATAATAACTTGTCTGTGCTGAGAACAGTTTGAAGTTCTCTACACATATTATTTTATGCCTTACTACAACTCCGTGACTTAGGGACTACTAATATTCTCATTTACAGATAAGGAAACCAAGACACAAAAACAGGTTCAGTCACTTGTTTAAAGTCACAATTGCCTACCAGTAGTTCTGGAGTCCAGGCTTAATCACTGTCCTCTAGGTAGGTTGATTAATTCTACGAATGACCTTGCATTGATCTTTTTTATATCTCTGGAGCCTAACAGTTATGGCATATCTCAGATGGTTAAATGTTTCATGAATGGATGCATGGCTTCAAAAATAAGTGGTGCGATTTGGGGTTCCCCATTTATTTCTGAAACCTTCCTCCAAGTTAAGTATGAGAGTTAAGAAAAAGCAGATTCCTACGAATAACTAATAAAAAGTGTTCATCTGAAATGCATTTTTGCATTTCATTTGAAACACAACCTTATACAGAATGCAAATACCCTAAGAGATATAGTCAGTGTTAGTTCCTTTGAATATCTGCACCATTATTTTCTATCTCTTTGTTTCTCTCATGCTAATATAAGTCCTAGATTCTGGGGGTGGAAAAAAGATTATGTAACTCAGTCACTGATAACTATAAGTCTGTCCAAAGTACATACACGTGAGTGTTATGATTAGACATCCAGTAGTCATCTGGCACCATTCATTGTTCAACTTTCAACTCTATGTGGAATGATAAAAGCTTTAAATAAAAGTGCTAAATAAATAAATAGCCCTCTTGTACTATCAACTGAAGAGAAAATTTGAAACAAAATGAAAAATAAAAAGTTCATTTCATAATTATACTCTCCAACTTTACAGTTATCTCTCATTAGTAACATCATTTGACCTACTTTTAATTAAATCATATTGCTTTAGTGCATGAAGTAGCTAACTCAAGTTTTAGTCCAGATCTTCTGCTTAAACGGCATAACTTGCCTTAGGCTAATCTCTTATTCCAAATGTCCTTGAGGTTTATAGAATTTTTTTTGAGATTTAAAGCAAGTGTGAAGTCCCAATGCATTATAAATGAATATAGACATTATGTGATCTAATATACTGAGCCATTTAGCATTTGATGCCATTTAAATATGTGACATAATTAGAGCGTGTGGATGAAAGACTCATAAAACAAAAGCCTAGTGGTAAATTATTTCTGAGTATCATCAAATATCTGCCTTTCATTAGCTATACATAGGAATTTGTTCACAGACACAATATACGGATTATGTGTCAGGATCATGTTCTACAAAAAAGTATAATGTATTCCTATTTTTTTAAGTAAGCTCTAAGGCCTAATAAGGGGCTTAAACTCATGACCCCAGATCAAGAGTCACATTCTCTACAAACAGAGTCAGACAGGCACTCCAAATGTATTTTCTATTTTAAAAATTTAAAGTAGTATTGAGATAAAACCAAAGCATGTTTTATTTTCATATGGAGGGGGTGGAATATTATTTAAAATGAAACTGGGAGGGAAACTAATGGGATTGAGTACCTGCTATTTCCAGACACTCTTACTGACATTATCACTCCACTTGGCCTCCTGCATGCTAGTCTAGAGAATCATTAGCATTGTTATAAATAAATCCCTGCTGTTATGAATTCTGGAGCATTCTATGTCGAGTTCCCTATGTAAGAAGCAATCTGATTGCAAATCAATGTTTATAATTCAGAACATATTTTCTTGTGACCACTGACTTGGAGCTCCTATTTAAACAATTTTTATTTTCTCTGCCCTTGGCATCTCAGCCACTATGCCATGTCTCCAGATGGGTAGTTGCATGGCCTCTCATTGTGCAAAGAAACCCATGTTCTCCAGCACCATGTAGTTTTTATGTTTAAGTCAGACTTCCAACATGCCTCCCTAATGTGTTACCCCTTTTTACAGAAAAACAAAAAAATAATTTACTTATACAGAAAACTTAATCAGCCCACAGCTTTTCTCCTTACAGATAAAGAAAGTACAGGATACAACAGTAACTATTTGGTCATGTTGAGAATCAAAATGTATTGGAGAACTCTTTTGGAGAAACAAATATCCTACTAAA
The DNA here is from genome assembly GCF_902655055.1 of Lutra lutra. NCBI lineage: Eukaryota > Metazoa > Chordata > Mammalia > Carnivora > Mustelidae > Lutra > Lutra lutra. The sequence goes on from NC_062281.1 coordinate 26,858,694, forward strand.
AAGTTCAACCCACAACACCTAGAGAGAAAGAAAGCAGGTATATTATTGAATAAGCATATTTGGAATATAATGAACATTGCAGGCTGCTTTTAAAAGATGCTACAAAGACCAGACAGAATCTCAGAATCTCTCCTTGAGAGACAAACTGATGTAACTTGTGTCTACATACCTTGTGACTATACCTTGTAAGAAACCTTAGTGAATTTCTAAAGTATGTTTCTAGAAGGCCAGTAGTCTTGCCCTGTAAAATCAAAAGGTTGGGCCTATTATGGTTTAAAACAGACACCCTAAAGGAGGTTGCTCCTTCCTTCCCTTTTATTAAACACAGAAAATTTCATTTTACACTTATATTAAGCCAGTGAGCCTTTCACTTCAAGACATACACATTAAAAAAAAAAAAAAAAAAAAAAAAAAAACAATACAGAGCTCTCTGTGCAAGAGGGAATTTGGTTCTTAATCCTAACCAAAACCAGTCAGTTAGATTGAAATATATGGGAGAGTTAGTGAGTAAATCTGAACCATATTGAGGTTCTAAATAGCTTCAAACCTAAGCCAACCCCAAAACGGGGTATTTCTCCCCACGTTCCTAAACTGAGTTTTAGGACTTTTCTGATTCAGGAAAGAACTGATCTGTCCTATTAGGAAAAGAGACAATTATAATATATTTATTGAAAGCCATTATATAAACAGACACCATGCTTGATTTCGGAAGTATAAATAGTGTATAAAAAGGAAATGGAAACTTTGACTTAATAGATTTTGGGAGTTCAGAGACAGAGACAGACCCTTTATAATTAAGTGGCTTTTTATAAATTTAAATACAAAACAAGTTGTAATTAAGTGTTCTGAACATAATGGAATGCTGTTATGATGGGATCCTCTGAACTAGTCTAGAAGACAGGGATGACTTCCCTGAGAAATCATGTTTGTGAAGCAATCAGACAGGAATAATAAATTGTCACAGAGGATTTTTTTTAAGTTCATTTTGTACTGATATATTAACTTTTAAAATAATTTTTAAACAATAAAAATTGCCATCACTTAAAGTCAATGAGTTGGAAATCAAACTAAGCAATGAAGAGGGATTTTAGTTTTTTTAAAAAACATCAACAATTCAACTAAAGCCATTTTAAGAACTTGTCTTCCCATATACACTTTTCTACAAAATCATAGACTAGTGATTGCTAGGGACTTGGGAATATAGGGAATAGGGAGCGACTGCTTATGAATATAGGAATTCCTTTGGGGATGACAGAAATATTCTAAAATTAGAGGGTTGGTTACACTACTTCATGAATATGCTATAAAAAAACCCCCACTCAATTGTATATTTTAAAAGGGTGAATTTTATGGTATGTGAATTATACCTCAATTTTGAAAATGAGGTTAAAAGTGAGTGACATAGGCATCACAGATACTACTAACATCTTTACTATTAGTAGAATTTATTTATGGTAGCATGGCAAATCTATCCAAGGAATATAGCTACTTATAGGTCTATGTCATAGTACGATTCTTCTTTCTTTAAGAACACACTCTGATGGAGAACACAGCTTATCGAGCACTGGGGCATGAAGGGAAGGCCTTCCTAGCCAGCAAAATCAAATGAGTGAGTCCAGGCAATCAGTGAGGTGACAGATGTAGAAGCTCATATGCTTCTAAGTTTACTTAGTGAGTGATTAAAATAGTTTACAAGCCACTGATTACAACATGGAGATGGATTTTTTTTTTTTAGTGTTAAACAGGAGTGTAAAATTTTACCACAAAATTAATTCACAAGTAATAAAGACTGATTTTTTTTTTGTTTTTTATTTTTTTTATGTGACAGATGAGGTAGGCGGAAACTCATGGCAATATTAACTTTAGTTTTACAGATAAATAAATGTGAATGTACCAGAACTCATGGAGAAAGAAATGAAAATCAAAACAAATAAGTTACTTAGAGAAACAGTTTATAATTTAAAGAAATAATTATTACCTTTATGCTAGAATAGCCTTATTGGAAGCTTATCGTTTAAGATAGACAAATGAAATGATTATACAGGAGACATGAAGAGAAGCATGAAACGAATGGCTGAAAAAAAAAGGAGAAATGAATGGCTGAATAATTAGATTTTTTTTTTTTTAAGCTAAGAACAAGGTTTTAAACAAAGGACAGAAGAAGCAATAGTAATTTTAATCTCAAAGTCAATACTGGGAGTATCAGTTGTCTGTATTATAAATTCAATTCCAGAGTTTAAGGGTTATGAAAGGACTTCTCTTAAAAAAAAAAAAAAAAGAAAGAAAGAAAGAAAGAAAGAAAGAAAAGAAAAGAAAGGGGGGGGGGAAAGCTCAATGGGTAATAGAGCTTTCAAATACTTTCTAAACCAGGATTTTTGATTTGTGACATTCAATCAAGCTATATCAGGGCATAAGTAATTTCCTAGAAGTGGGCCAGCGCTTTTGTAAGATGGAGCAGTTCTTTCAAACTGAAGGAGTCACAGGCTACATCTAGTAAATTATTGATTTAATATACCATATTGCTCTTTTGTGACCTACAAGAATTCATCACTTTTAAAAGTACCTAACTTGCTTTCTGAGAAAAATTTATACATTATATAATAATTTTCATTATAGAGTATATTTGATAATAAATTAAACATTACACAAGTGAAAAGTCAGATTTGAAATTGAAAGTAGCTCAAGGCTGTGTTGCATGTATTATAAAGTCTCAAATATATGTGGATTCAAATAGTATCTCTTCCATAAAAATGGTTTGGGATTCTTCTATTTCACTTACTGGGAAGTTCCTTGTTCTTCTTCCTCAGTCTTCCTCCTTCATCCCACACACATGATCAAACCATAGGTGGGGAGTCCTTTTCACTAAATGACTAGAAGTCTTGAAACTCATTTGCAGACTCATCCCTCTGATTTCTCTGGAAATATCACATCTGTCTACTGTGTATTTTATACTGCAAGAATAAAACACACATACAGAGTATAGTTATAGTACAGGCACATTTTACTTATACAAATCAAGCCATATAAATTCAGCCAAGGAGAATTAAAAAAAAATGAGAACAAGAAAAATCATACAAAATTAAACTGTATGAGTGATATCACTCACTCAATGAAGGTATGCTCCAGATTGATAAAATGTTAGCATGGATTTGCTACTGTAAAATGGTAGACATGAGTTTGCTATTCCTTCAGTGGAACTCAATATCCATGTGGCTGTCATGAATTCTGTCATTGAACGTATTTTTCCAATGTTTACATACATATGTTTAAATGTATTTAAATATTTTAAAATTTTAAGTATCTTAAATTATTTAAATTTTTAAATATTTAAATAAGAATGTTTAAATACATATCTTTCACATAATATTGTCTCTAAATGTAAAGCAACAGTGATTCCTAGTAACCAGAATATTTCAATCACAGAAAAAAAAGTAGGCTTATATGGATTTATTTTTTTTTTTTAAAGATTTTATTTATTTATTTGACAGAGAGAAATCACAAGTAGGCAGAGAGGCAGGCAGAGAGAGAGGAGGAAGCAGGCTCCCTGCTGAGCAGAAAGCCCGATGTGGGGCTCGAACCCAGGACCTGGGATCATGACCTGAGCCGAAGGCAGCGGCCTAACCCACTGAGCCACCCAGGCGCCCCTTATATGGATTTATTAAGAGAGGATATGTCTCAATTCTGTCTGGGATTTAAGTGAATTTCTCGGGTAATTTAAACTAAATGAAATGTTTCTGTTATATGCTGATGATGGAACAGCATTTTATAGTGGCCTGCCTGGTTTTGCAAGGGTAGTTCATTCAATCATCCCACAGACATTTATGGAGACCATAATGTTTATCAGAATTGTTCTAGAAAGAGAAGAGAAATATGATAATACTTGTCTGTCAGAAAAATCATTAGCAGTGGTGAGAGCTTCTGGGGATGATGGAGCTAGTTGTCTGTTGGAAGAGCCCAAGTGAAAACTGTTGAGAATCTGGATTGTGCCAGTTACTGTGGCAGAGAGGAGAGAGAAACTGATGAGCTATGTAAGGGAACAACTAACAAATCGATGTACTGGACCCCAAGAGTCAGGGAAAGCGTGTCAAGAATAATAGTACTTATAATAGGCTAAGTCTGACATTTTAAATCTTTAAAATACTTCAGCTCTATGTGCATACATAAAACAATTCTTTAGTACTAGAAAATTATAATCAATTATAGGCAATAACATAAATGTTAGAATTATTGCCAAAGTGAAAGCGCATTCTGGAATCATCAGCCTGGCATTTTGCAAAGTGTGTTCTAGGGAACATTGGTCCTGGGAGACATTACACTGAAACAGTGTCCATGATCAAATAATTGTGTAAGTAGGAACATGACATTCCCCAGATCTTACTAAAGCATAAGTGAGGTCATATAGTGAAGAACTCTTTTTTTTTTTAATTCATGTATTTGCCAAACTTACTTAGCCATAAGTAAGTTTCTTCTCTTTTCCTAATTAATGTGTTCTACAACAATGTTATTAAGCATAGATTTAAGAGGTAGTCAGATGTATCAAATAAGTTATAATCAGGAACAGGTACAGATGAGTTCTTACATTTAATGCATTTCAAGGGATATGGACTATTTAGAGAAACACAGCAAGTGTGACAAATGGCCCACAGGTACAATTCAAATGGGAAAAATAAGCATAGCATTCAAAGTTTTGGCTGGCTTCTGACTTCTACTGATTGTTAACAGAGCCAGAAAAAATAAAGGCTTCCGTTTCTGTACTATCCAGTAAGATGAAATTAAAACAGGAAGAGAGAGTATAAAAAGCTTCTAGGAACCAATATTAGGAGAATTAGTAAAGTTGCTTTGACTTAGTCATTATTACATTTGATTTTTAGAAACATAGAACAGATTAAAATAAATTGGTATCTCAGTGCACAGTTAATTTTCCCTTATTTATATTATCTGCACACTGCATAAAATAGTGTGTCACTATAGTATTCAATATAACTTATTATAAACTAGGACATGCTATAAGCACTGACCAGAAAAAACGTAAAATTATTGCTACTAGTCCAAATAACAGAATCTAACATAGTATTAATTACCCTAAGAACATATGATTATACTGCAACCTCATATATATTCACCAGTGGTTTAAAAAAAAAAACTTCACATTTCTTATATTTATAAATGATATTTTTTAAAAAGCTGTCTTAAATGTCCATTATGCAAAATAAAATGTAAAAAGCAAATTGAGACTGTCAGAGGCATATTAATGTGGGATGCAGAATGCTCATGACTAAGTCACAAAGCTGAACTTGAGGTAGAAGATCTCATTTCTATTCATACTTCCCAAATATAAAAATAAGAATTACTGTCACAGACACTCAAAGTATTGTAATTTTGGAGCACCTTAAAATCAGAAGGAAAGTTCACAAAAAACATACTACTCATTCTTGAATGATTCTCTCATCAGTAGTATTATCAGTGAAATAAAGTTATCAGTGTTGAACTAAGAATGCACCTGACTACTGTAATCTCAAACAATAATGGGTGATTGGTTATCATCATTACTGCCAATTTGGTTATCATCATCACTGCTAATCTGTTGTTCTGTGGAGTTCTAATTTTAGTATGTTTAATTCTAGCTATTTGTTACGATTTTATAGAACATTAAAAGGCGGAACATTCATTAGCCACCCTGTGTAATACAAGATACTATTGGGGTTGTATGTATGTGTTTTAAATATATTACTATATTTTAAACTCTGGCAGGAATCCATCAAAATGTTTACTTTTTCTTTTTTTTTTTTTTTAAGATTTTATTTATTTATTTGACAGAGAGAGATCACAAGTAGGCAGAAGCAGGCAGAGAGAGAGGAAGGGAAGCAGGCTTCCCGCTGAGCAGCGAGCCCGATGCGGGACTCGATCCCAGGACTCTGGGATCATGACCTGAGCCGAAGGCAGCGGCTTAACCCACTGAGCCACCCAGGCGCCCCAAAATATTTACTTTTTCAAATGTCAGGACTCTTCTTGAGTCACCTAACACACTACTGACTGCATCCAGCTCTCTTTAAAAGGAAAATCCAGCATTAACTCCAATACATTTCCAACATATAATTAAATCTAGTTTCCTTCAACCCTTTTCTCAGGTTACAGAGGAGTGTCCCTGAAGTTTTCCAAAGCTAATCACTCAACTTTTGTTCTTGATCTTACCTTTTCCTAGACTCTAGGGCTGCTTCTGATTTTCCCTTTGTAATGACTCCTTCCTTCCTATTAAACTAAACGATAACAAAAACTCAGCTTTCCACCTTTCCCTAACTACTCCTTACATTCTCCTTTAGTTGATGATTAAGGTTCTGATTACTTCCGTATTTCTTTATAGACCACTTATTCTCTTTTTTTGATTTGTTTTTAAAGATTTTATTTATTTATTTGACAGACAGAGATCACAAGTAGGCAGAGAAGCAGGCAGAGAGAAAGGAGGGGAAGCAGCGCCCCGCTGAGCAGAGAGCCCGGATGTGGGGCTTGATCCCAGGACCCCTTGATCAAGACCCCAGGCAAAGGCAGAGGCTTTAACCCACTGAGCCACCCAGGTGCCCCAAGACCCCTTATTCTTTATCCAACTACAATCTACCTACCATGTCTCTACTTCAAGGGTTACCAACTTTTTCTGTAAAGGGCCAGATGGTATTGTGGGATTTTGGCCGCATACGTCACCATCACATACTCTTAGTTTTGTTTTGTAACTGTACCAATGTAAAAAAAAAACTCACTTTGAGCTGGATTTGGTTGGCAGGCTGTAATTTACAGAAAGCTGCTCTAGTTGAAACTGTTGTATTAATGATACCAAAAATTCCCGTTTTGCTTGGGAGTCCTCTCTGCACAAGTTCGAAGCCGATTAAAGGATAGGCTGAAGGAAAGCAAACTGTTAGCTTTAATATGGATAAAAGCAGACGAGCTCAAACAGTAGGTTTTCTAAGGCCACTACAGGTGTCCCTCAATAATCAGTCACTCTCTCACCAGACTCGCCCTGTAATACTTACACGGCAGAGGAGCAGACCAGCCAGTGGGCTCTTCAAGCAGAATGGACCCTATCTGCAGTATAGTAGAAATTCCTGTTCTGGGCTCACCAATGGGGAACCTCATTCTACCTCTACCTCGGGGGAATTAGGGGCGGGGCCAGAGGGCCTGCAGTTAGGCCGAATCCCTCCTTGAGAAAATCATGGACAGAGGGAAGACCCTGTTCTGTGACACTCCAGGTCGCCAAATCCACACAGACTCCTTTTTCATTTATTCCCACTTTGCAACACTTAACGCTGTTAAACACTTTCTTTTAACTTCTTTTTCTCCCTTGGCTTCCAAGACACTATTTTCTCTGTTGCCACCCTCTATCTGATCCTAACGTTGGCGTTCCCCAGACCTCGTCTTCGGCCATCTTTTTTTCACTCTGCATAGTTTTCTGGGTGATCTCATTCACTTAGAGAATATCAGCTATCATCTTTATGTTTTCAATACCTAAATCTGCCTCAGTAGCCCGGGTGTGTTTCATAGCCCAGAACTATAAAACCTAATGTAGTCCCCTATCTTGGGAACAGCAGAACCGTCATCTACAAATTTGCCAGAAACATTGGTTTCACCCTCACCTTTTGTAGGAACATAGTACCTTTGGGGCTGAGGTAGCAAAAAAACAATCTAACTCTGTACAGCATCAGCAGTTCTTCTGATTCAAATATAAGTCTTATAAATGGATAAAGGTTGTTGAGAGTATTTTACTTAGATGAGCGGGTGAATGTATTGGTACAGCCGTCCCTGTCCCATGAATAAAAATACTTAATTCGGTGGCAGCATAATCAAGGTTGATTTTGAGTATCAGGTCAAAGCCTGGAAGTGAGTAGAACAGTTTCCCACCTGCATATGTAATTTCTCATCATTATAAAAAAGATGATTATCTTTACACTTTTACCATAAATGAAAGCAGGGCCACCATTATTACTTCTAGAGATAGTACCATTATGATACTATTATGTTAACTTTATTTCTGAGAAGAGTGGATCTGAATACTTAAAATTTTATATGACCACAATTTATTTTTTAAAATATTTGACAATGGTGGATCTTGTTAAAAGATGGAAAGAAGTCCTACGCCTTAAAGTTCAAAAACTATAATTTTATATCAAGAAAATATCCATAGTATGAATTTTTTAAGTTCGTCTAAAAAATATTTTTTGTCATTTTTATTTCCTAGCACCCTGTGGAAGTCGTTCAACAGGTTCAGAAGGCACTGTTCTATCACCAAACTATCCCAAAAATTACAGTGTTGGACATAATTGTGTTTATTCTATAGCAGTTCCCAAGGAGTTTGGTAAGTAACATTCACCTCATCACGTAGTATTTCATTCCAGACATGCTTTATTTTCCACTACACGCTATTCAAAATTGTTAGTTTTTTAATGAAAATATTCACTATTCATAAAGTGCTTTACTCTGTAATTCTTTTTAGATAGTAGCTTTGTAATAATAAAATTTTGAGGTCATTTTACTCAATCTGAATTTACAGTCAAGTACACAGGTGAACAACAATATAAAAATGAAAACAGGATTGTTTTTAATTTTTAAAAATAAGTACATCCAGTAACCTTGCAAGTGCCTTCATGTTGGAATTACATAAAATGGGAAATTACCAGAGCATAAAGCAAAGTGTACTCTGCAAAATATGCATAAAGTCAAATAAAGAACTATTACAATAATGACAAAAGTATGTACAAAACAATCATATTGTTTTATACTTTTCCAAACATATTTCCAGGAAGAAAAGATTTTGGTTTTAAGTACCTAGTATCTGGGACAGCAACGAATATGAAAAGACAGCAAAGGACATTTCCGCTCATCTTGTCAAGCTGACAATCTGTTCCGCATTGGCACTGAGAAGACAATGTGTCCTTTGCTGCCTTCACATCTCCCTGATCACAAGTCTTAGAAGTCACTTACCTGGCTTCTAAAGGTTTTGCATCTAAGATCCAGCTGGATCTCACCCAGGTTAAGCTCTGTTTATGGATGGATAGGCAAAGGAAATTTAGTGAGCAGTAAAGTATGGGAGAGAGGCTGGAAGTTCAGACTTCTGCAATTTAGATTTACAGCATTGTGTTACATGGTAAAGGATTTGCTTCAGCTGTAATGAATGTCTCGGTCTGAATGACAAAGTGTTTTAGCAGAAGGACATGGATTTTATCATATTGGGATTTTTGGATTGCATCTTGACTTAATGTTTCTGCTGATACATGAAATAAGCTGATGCTTCCAGTCCAATTTCTTATAACCTGCTATTACCTGTATATCCTCCTCCTCTCTCTTCTGAAACAAGCCTAAGATCTTCAACTGAGAGAACATGGTCATCAGAAGTGAAGTACTGAACCTTGTGTTTAACCTTGATAAGAACAGTAATGCCAACATTAGCAAGGGGTCTCTTTCTTTACAAAATATTTCTTTGTCCTAGGATATTGATTGGTTAAATCAGAGTTGAGCTCTTTGAGAATGACAGTTTAGAAAGATAAGCATTGTCTACTTAATTTTTTTTTTTTTATTATTTTGCCTCTGGTGCCCCCAAAATAGTCCTTTCCTTGCTAGAAGAGTTTATAGTCCCCCATGCCAACAATGTTACATGGTTGCTGACAGAACCCCAGCAATGATGGTCCAGAATGTTGAATGGTTAGCTCAGTTGTCTTTATAAGCTGTCGATTTGTTTTATTAAATCTATTCATTGGATATCATGTGGCCAAAAAAATGAGAGAGAAAAATCAGACATTTCCTTTCCTGACACATAGACATGCTGGTCACAGAGATATATTACAGTGGCCTATGTGTGTTCAAAAAGGGAAGGAAAAAGTACGGATTAAAATAAAAGTAAATTAATGAGTTTTTACAGAATGGACTCTATCGGAGCAAACATAATGTAAATTAAATGTAATCATCTTAATGTAAAAAATAATGCAAATAATAATCAGTTGTTTTAATATTAATTTTTAAATACATCTTAGATTATTTGTGGATGAAGTCAAATGTACTTGGACTTATTAGTAAAACTGATTTTATTTTTACAAATGTTGCATCATTCTGTATTTCAAACTACTTACGAAGTCAGACAAACTTGAATTTTAATTTCAGCATGTCGCATCTTATAGCTATCTGTCTTTGGACAAGTTACATATGCTCTATGAGACTCAGTTTCTTTATTTCTGAAATGGAGCTAATTATGTCTGCAGAGCAGAGTTGTTGGAAATAGTGAATGAAATTCCATATATAAAATATATCTCACATAGTTCAAGCTCATTACGAGGTTAGACATGACAAATCTGGAGTCAGATTTCTGGATTCAAAGCACAATTCATTACTCTTTCTCATTAGATAAGTCACATCATTGCTCTGAATTTTACTTTTCTCATCTCTGAAATAGAGGTGATAAATGTCTACCTCATAGGGTTAGTTTATAATTAAATGATATAATATATATAAGTGATTGGCAGAATAACACATGAATCAGTCACATACACACAGAGATACAGTTGCACACACATTTATGTTCACATTTGCAGACACTCCACTGCCACTTACCAAAAATAAAATAACCTGAATTAATGGATTTATTATGGTCTCAAGAGTAGCACAAATTTCTGCTTTGCTTCTTCTTCCTTTCATTCTCATAATTTCGCTCTGTTGCCACTGCTTTATGACTTTTTGGTATCACTTTCTAATATATCATTTCTCACTTTTTTTTTCTTCTTGTCACTTATCTCAAATTATAAACTTCTTCTGTATCTTTTATATGCTGATACACCTAGAATTTTACTTTTTAATCATTTAGCATAATATCTATCAAGTACATTCAATTCATTCATTGAAATTTCATTTCTTATGAAGTTTAATGTTCTACTACTACTAATGTTCTCCTATATAAGGAGAAAATCACATGTAATCAACAACACGCATAAAATCCCTTAACTTACCCATAATGATCATCTACCTAGTTTTGCATAAGCTATATAGTCTCTGAATAATTCTAACAGGACATTTGTCCTCTAATGTCAGAACAGGTAACAGTGTCTTTAGATAATGCCAGATGAGCTACCTTGATTTTTTATAGGTCATGCGCTACCAAATTGTTTTCGTTTATTTATTTTTGCCCAATGTATAACTGAATTCAGATCAGGTAAATGTGAACATAATATGACCCTACTTTACTGATTGAATGAATGAATATTTATCTGTCAGTCAATTCCTATCTTTCAGTTTTTATAGATAAGAAAATTGCCAATTCCTAATGCCTTCACGAGCATCACTGGATTTCACTGAACATCCGATATTAGGGTCACTTTGGTGATATTCATTCTGCAGGATTATGGTTGTTCTATATATGTAGAACTAGAATAATTCTGGATCATTGAGTAACATTTATTCATGTTAACAATTAAGCTATTTCATTTGGATTTGGTGATTTAAAAATATACTACCTTTTTATTAATAAAATATGTTTTATTTTTCCTTCATTTTTCAATTTTTAATTACCAGTTGTTTCCCTTTTATGGTTTGATTGTTTAAGTCTTCATGCAATGCATTATTTTGAAGTACCGAAACATGCAAAGCATATTTTCAATTTTGAATTTGATATAGAGAAGATGCTTTAGAATGTGGGACAACTATTGACACTGTTAGAGGAAAAATATTTTTGTTAATAATCAAGTTATAGAGAGGGGAGAATTATAGAAATTGGAGAATAAATGTTGTGGACTTCTATTTCAACAATTCTGGCTAAGAAAAAATAGAAGGAGCTAGGTCAGTAGTGAGGCTAATGTCTGTGTTTGTTTTCTCTTAAGATGAAAATTAATGGAGTTCTTATTTTATAGAAAGCCCAAGAGAAAGACACAATAGAAGGACAAAATTAAATATTTTAGATAGACTAATTGTTAAATCAAGATGCATGAAGTAATTTAAGGAGATGGGATTTAAAAAAAAATACTGAAGGACCTCTTCATAATTCAGAAGAAATGATTCATAACTAGTAACATAAAACCTAAATTAGTTTCACATAGAATATTACTTTTTGAAATGATTATCCCTTTCCAGGTTCCCAACCTCACTTCCCTTCAGGATTCCTCACAATCCAGGATTGTGTATAAAAGAGAATGTATTAGTGTCAGAAGGCTGCCATAACAAAATCACAAACTCAGTGACTAAACAATAGACTTTTATTCTCTCAGTTTTGGAGGCTAGATCTCTGAAATCAAGTTATCCATAGTGCCACACTCCTTCTGCAGGCCCTAGGGGAGAATCTTTCTTTGCTTCTTCAGAGCTCCTGGTGGCTTTCAACAACCCTTGACCTTCTGTGGCTTATAGCTGCATCACTCTGATTTCTGGTTCTTTCTTCACAAGACCTTTGCCCTGTGTGTGTGTCTCCTCTGTTTCTGCATGTATCTTTGTCCTCTTTCCTTATAATGACACCTGTTGTTGGATTTAGGGCACACCCTAATCCAATATGATTTCATATTAATATTTAATTAATTACATCTACAAAGACCCTGTTTCCAAATACAATGACTTTCTGAGCTCTTGGGTAGATACAAATTTGGCAGGATGGTGGTGGTGGGGAAAACAGCACTACTCAACTCACTACAGAGGATGGACTATATTACCACAGTTTTATGTAGAAAACCTTAACAAAAATTACTCTCTAATGCATGTAATAAATATTAGCTCTGTAGAATGCAAACTGACATTTAGATTTCTTGGAGAATTCCAACATGCAAATCACCTTGAGTATATCTAGAGTAGTCTGTGGTAACTTAATTTTGTGTTTAGCATCCCAGACAGTTTCACCTCCTAAAAGGCCCTCTTTGAATGTATATTTATTAAGGCACAAAGCTAACTCTGCCCCCAAGACTAGCTTCCAAATGTAGAAACTTAGAAGTATGCCTGAAAACTTTGGTCAGGTTTTTCTTCTTCATTTTCCCAGCCAGTCTGCCCTCTCTTTATCTTGTGCTATCAGTGCAGTCTGCTTGCTTAGGTTTCAAAGTAATGAATTCCTAAATCACACGAACTTGTCAGACTGGTCTACTCTGTACAAGGGGCACAGACAGTTACTAAAATCTTTTGTGTATTGCTGGAGGGAGTTTTTGTTTTGTTTTGTTTTAAGTCATTTGACATCATGTTGAATTTCTCACCTACTTTCACATATTTTATATTTGTTTCTTACTCACAACCATTATTTTTCCTATTTTTCGTTGTAGTATTTTTCCTCATGGTTAATTTAGAAACATTTTTCCCTTGATGTTGCCTACAATATGGGGTGATAGCTATGGGGTTCTTTGATTTGCTTTTTTCTCAGACTTTACCATAATATTATAGTATAAGCACTGATAATGATTAGATAAAGAATATTTCATTAATTCTTATTATATTCATTAAATTTAGTATTTCTTTTCCATCTTACAGATTTAAGTATTTACATAATGATTGTTAAGTATAATTTATTTTTGCATACCCTATCTTTCACAATACTGTTTTAACTGTTGGTCTATAAAATGTAGCACTTAAAAATTTAAGTCTTCTTAGAATTTAGAAGGAAAAAAGCAAAAACAGTAGATCAGAGATTGAAACTAAGATGTGCACACATGCACACACACACACACACACACACATATATATATATATATATACACCCATATAGTGTTTTTTTTATTCTTGTGGGTATCTGTACTTTTTAGTATGTACTACTGTAGTTTTGACCTGCAGGTAGAAAGTTAACTATTGTCATCTTGTGTGTTAAAACTACTAGCCATTCTTTTACTCTTGTGTATATTCTCCTTTAAAACTCAGACACATATCTGACCATTTGTCTTTTGATCTTATATCTCAGTGGTTTTCAATGATCTATTTTATTCAGCATCCCTTACATAATTTATGTTGTCATTACCTAGCTTTACACTTAATTCAGTAATTTACTGCCACTAATTTTCCCCAAATTGTAGTGACAAATTGTTTTGAGATTATTTTTGTATGCTCATTAGGTCGGTAAATCATGTCATTGGCATTCTCTTTTTCCTGGTGTGAAGTTTTCAGTAATGAATGAACTCTTCCAGTCAATAAAGGTTTTTTATATTCTACTTTTAAACTCTATGACACTTCATTTTTTAACAGTGCATCAAAATTAATGATTACTGTTTTGTAAATATTGAATTTACTTATCTAACAATGACAAATGTTCAAAAAATGTGTGTTTATTCAGAATGTATATTTACTATTTATCATTATTTGTTAGATATAGAACAGTTGAAAAGCGTTCTCTCTTTAAAAATGAATGGTTCTGGGCGCCTGGGTGGCTCAGTGGGTTAAGCCGCTGCCTTCGGCTCAGGTCATGATCTCAGGGTCCTGGGATTGAGGCCCGCATCGGGCTCTCTGCTCAGCAGGGAGCCTGCTTCCCTCTCTCTCTCTCTCTCTCTCTGCCTGCCTCTCTGTCTACTTGTGATCTCTCTCTGTCAAATAAATAAATAAAATCTTAAAAAAAAAATGAATGGTTCTATTAATGTCAATATGAAGAAATGTGTATGTTAATTTTGTGCCTATAAGAGAGGAAACGCTTATTTTTAAGCCCAACATTTTAGAGGAAGGAAAGTGTCATTATTGTATATATCTATATTTATATTATTTAATTCTTTGGGTACTATTTATATAATTAGATGAAGCTGTGTTTGGTGACCAGCTAGACCAGGATCCCTCATCCAAATCTGGTTTGGATGTCAAGACTTATGACACCACACATGCACTAAAAAGTATGAAAAGATACATTACTCATATAATGAGACTTTCTGGGAAGAGCAGGGCACAATCCAGAACTGAATTCAGTCAGATCCAGAACTGCTTAAGGAAACAAAGCTAACTGGCTTTGGGCTTTATTGTGGTGCTGGAGTGAAAGCTCCTGGCCAGAGCTTATGCAGTTTGAAATTCCCATTTGTTCTGAAGGAGAGCATACCCCAGGTTTCTTATTAGCTTGCCCCAGATAGGGAAGGAGTATGACTTGGAACTTGCCAATAATTAAACTTCAAAAATGGATCAGACTTATCACAATTCACTCTTGCTGTTTGACTGGTAATTGAAATGTGTCATATTCTAACTTGTCTAAGCCACAGTGTCAATTTTTATGACTTGCATCCAGAGATGGGTAAGGAAAACGAAATTTCCATTGAATGTCTTGTTGCAGAACTCAGCATTTTGAATTGTGAGAAGTGAAATGATTGTGTTGATCACTATCAATAACAACTAGAACTCTGAAAAGGCTAAGGAGTGTCTTGATGAAGCCTTAATATTTTGGCCTTATTATATGTGGAGATAGGTGTTGCACTGATTTGTATTTAGAGTATGTCTGAGATAAGATTCCCAGAAATTTTTACTCTCTAAGGGGCAACCTTGGACCACATGTTCAGACAATTGACAGTGGTCCAAGGGTCTAAAACACATTCAGCTGGGGCCGTTCATTGACCAGGGCATCTAGTATAAGAATGTCCAAAGTTTGGGCGGTTGTACTGATCGTTGAGTTTTTTATCAGCATGTGTTGGTTAAAGTATTAAAAACAGCAGCTTTCCAGGGTGTTCAATCATGTCAATGATCTTGGTTTTACTGTTTGTAAGGTGTACAGATTCCCTTTGTTTTTCACTCAGTTTGATCCCAAAAAGTTACTTAGGTAGCTAAGAGGTTCAGAAGAGGAACCTCTGCAAAATCATGGCATCTGGTAAGGAACTAAAGACCAGAAAAGCCACACCTTCATGCAGGTAAGGTAGGCAATAAGGCCTATGTTTAACTCTAATATGTAGCTATCATTTCTCTTTTAAGCAAGGAGGGCTTAGTGACCATTCTGAACTTGCAGGGTACACTTCCTTGACCCAGGGCACAACGGGCAGCTGAATGTACAGAGCTATAGATGCAGTAACTTCAAGAGCCTCTGTTTCCAAGAGATTCCAGTATGCAGCATTGCTACTGTAATGGCATATGACATGGAGTTTAGAGGGGAATCTTCTTGTACTAGAAGTTCAAGGGCAACTTCTGGGTATCGTGGGTGGTCCAGAGATTCCAAGAGCTATGAAAGGAAGTTGCTAAAGTCACTAGAGTAACAGAATCTCTGAGGGACGGCACCTGTTGTATTTCAATTTGGAAAGAGTCTAGAGACAATTTTTTTAGATGGCCCATTCAAGGTAGACCGGTTTACTAGCCAAAGCATTCATGGGCTTAAGTAAATTATAAATTTAGAATATATTACCTTAAAATCCAAAAATTCCTAGAAGATTGTTTAGCAGGTTTCAACAGTATGGTGCCATGAAGGTCAATATTTCTTTCTTGAGACACCTGGCTGGCTCAGTTGGTGGAATGTGTGACCTCTGATTTCAGAGCTGTGGGTTCAAGCCCCACATTGGGTGTAGAGATTACATAAAAATAAAATCTTTAAAAAAGTTTATTTTAATGGTGTCAGGAATGGAGTGACTTCTGGCTGACCAAGTCATTTGTAGGGTTTTAATTGAGGTGACAGGGCCCTCTGTTCTGTGTGGGAAAATGAAAACTTCCCTTTTTGTGAGCTCCTCATATTTGTATGTCTTAAATGATTGTGGCAAATGCATCTCCATGAAGGAAGATGTAATCAGTAGGATATCATTACCTCTGCTCCTCAATAAATTTGGGCACACTTATAATTTTGCCTACAAAGGTATGTGCATTGGCCAAGCTATTGAAGACCTCATGGGTAGCCAGGTAAAAATGTCCCTTCAAAGTTGAAGTCAAAAAGTGTTATACTCCATTGTAGCTGAAAGAAAACTGTGGCTGAGAGTCTGTGGAAATTGGTATTAAACAACATATGACCCAAATAAATAATAGCAAAATATTTACCAGCTGGTGATTGGATGGAGCCAGTAATTTGAATAATATTAATTATGGGGCCCTTAAGAGGTAGAATAGATGAATACCCCTTCTCTAAATAAGTCTTTTATAGTGTGTTTCTATCTTTGAAAACTTTGTTTGAACTTCTATTGAGCCATATTAACCATTTTAATTATGGAGAAATGTCCGTGGTGTCTCAATTTGTCAAACTTTCAGTAAATGCCAAAGACATAACTTAACTTAGTACATTTTTGGTTAGAGTTTCCATGCCCACTGTGGGATATTTAGACAGGGCAATATTCTGATGATTAAGATAAGGCATACTTCTTTGTTCACTATTTTATATTTCATAGCTCCTTTATATTGTAGGATGTGCCTAAGTTCATTAGCTCTAAATTTATTGAAATCCCCAGGAATAACTATAATTTGAGCCTCCATAATGATATAAGGCCATGAAGGTTTGTCAGTTGGTACATCTCAGGCAGATATTAAAGTTACTCAAAATCTGTGTTGTAGAGGTACAAAAGATAATTAGAAACATTTTATATTTTCACTTTAAAAAGTCTTGTAGTAAATTTTGGATTTCTAATTGGGTCAAATTGTGGTCTCTTTTTCATTTTTTTGTTTCTTCCTCACCTTGTATCTACTTTGTTTGTTTAATTGTTAACAAAATATAGTTTGGAGGAGGGGGTACCTCCTCTTATATTCGTAAAATCCTTTGTCTAGAAAGTGTCAGATCTATAACATGAGGGCTAGGGGCTTCCCTTTAACAATTGTTTCCTTATAGGATTTAAGGATCCAGAATTAAATAGAGTTTTAAATAAGTCTTTAATTTTCCCACATAGATGCCATAAGTGTGTGTGTGTGTGTGTTTGTTTGTTTGTTTGTTTGTTTCTCTATAAGCCTAAGGATCAGCATCTTTGTTACAAAGAAACCTGGGCATCAGTAATAGAAAAAGCATTTTCATGGAATCTTAGTGAGCCAACTACTTCTAGGAGTATAGACCTCAGAATGCTACATGATAACTGTTCTTCCAGACAACTGGCCACCCAACAGCCCTATATATTGTACATGGTATCAGTACTTTTCCTGAGAATTCTATGGAAGAAGGACCAATGCATGGTTGAGATGCAAAACGAACAGTCATAACATAAAACTATTCCTCTGAACTTTGCACTAGTCACAGCTTATGCTGTAATCAAGACACAATTCCACACGAGGCATACAGAAAGGATCATGCTTGACACAACCCCAGGGTGGTACTGTGGTATTGTGGTAACTTTAAGGAGTAAACATTTAGTAACCCGTGTTACTAAATGTCAAAAAATTTTTATGTAGGTTGATTAAATCTATGATAAAAATTCTATAGAACTCAGCAAATACAACACAAAGCATCATAGCTAAAAGTGCAAGATTGCTAGCAGGTAAAAGATCCAGTTACTAAACCAAAGCAAGAGGAGAAAGATGCTCAGTCCTGTTACTCATCACCTGGACACCTCCTCACTACATCTGTTGTCAAGCTTACTCTACTCTTGGTTTGGATTTTGAAATGGATGATACCATACAAACAATACGGGAACATGAACATTTTTAATTAGTCACATAATGTGGCTTTCCGGGAAGAAAAGAGCAGGCTCCCAAATAGGTCCAAAGTGGCATGAGACAGCAGGGAAGGGAGAGAAGCTTTGAAATTCTATCCAAATAAGTTGGTAGTGGTTTGAGGGTTCCTGTGTTCATGTCAGTGCTTAAGTGGGCTCAACTTCCCCCTATTGCCACAGGAAGGAGAACTCAGGCATTCTAATCAGCTTGCTCAGATATGTGGCTGCGGATGAAAAGAAGCAGTGGGGGTTGATATCCGTCAGCAGTCAGATATCAAAACATGCCTTTGGTCCCTTTAATACAAGGCATCAAAACATGCCTTTGGTCCCTTTAATAAAGCTGCAATTTATAAGTTGCATAATATCATATCTTAATATATTGATATATATAACTTCCTATTGCCATTATGTTCTCTTTCCACTTTAAAAAAATATTTCCTTTCAGCCTCCAAGAAAATGAGTATAGTATGTTCTAGAATTTTATTAGCTGATTTCTTAAAATAACTGTCAAATGATCTATTAGGTCATTATGATAGATGTATATTTGAATTCATTATATAATGGATGTCACTGTTGATGTTTTAAATTTCTCTAATTTTTAAAAATCATCTATAGGAAATTAATGATGCTTAATAATTCAGAAAAAAACTTTGGAAAATATTGTGCAGAAACATCAGTCTAGACAACTTATAATAATTTGTTTAAATAGTGATTATGATGTTTCACTGTATTAGTATTTTTCCCATCCATATTCACTTTTACTTTTTGCTGTATTTTACCAAGTTGATAAGTTCAGTGGCTGCCCCATCAAGCTATTTAATACCAGTTGTCCTCAGATTGCTGAAGATTATTTTGAATTAAAGTTCAAAGGCATAAGTCAGTGATGGTAACAATAATAAACTAAAGAGAAGATTGAACAGTTGTTGTGGAATACTGGAAAAAAAAAATTGAACTGGGAGTCCACAGCTCTGGATTGTGGTCTTTTAACTACCTCTAATTGGCCATGTACCTTGAGTAAGTTATTTAAGCTTTCTGTACCTCACTTTTTTATATATAAGATGAAAAGCTTTGGGGTGCCTGGGTGGCTCAGTGGGTTAAAGCCTCTGCCTTCAGCTCAGGTCATGATCCCAGGGTCCCGGAATTGAGCCCCACATTGGGCTCTCTGCTCAGCAGGGAGCCTGCTTCATCCTCTCTCTCTGCCTGCCTCTCCACCTACTTGTGATCTCTGTGAAATAAATAAATAAAAACTAAAAAAAAAAAAAAAAGATAAAAAGCTTTGATTCAATGGTCTGGGACCTCCCCACTTTTATGTATATAAAATTATGTATAGGACATGTGGGTGGTTCAATTGATTAAGTGTCTGCCTTCAGCTGGAATCATGATCCCAGGGTCCTAGGATCAAGTCCCACATTTAGCTAGTTGCTTGGTGAGGTGACTGCTTCTCCCTCTGCCTGCTGCTCCCTCTGCTTTGTGCTCACTCTCTCTCTCTTTTTCTCTCTAACAAATAAATAAAATTTAAATATATATATATGTATATATATATACACACATGCAATTTACTTTTGAATCGAAGAGTATGCTATTAGTGGTTAGTGAAGTAAAATATAGGAGAGTGCTACCAAATTTTTTGATAACTCAAGCATCTGATCTTAGATTTACATGAATTTGTGTGATTTTAGTTAATTCCAAAAATGACTATGAATTTAGTATAAATTCTGAATCTTTTATGTTCCTAAAAAAGTAAAGTAAGTTGTGTAACAGCATTATGCTACATTCTCCTTTTTAAAGTTTCTTTCTTTTTCTTTCCTGATTTTTAATGCATCAGAATATCCTCAGTCATCTTTACCTTTATCACCTCGATAGTTAAAATTCCATAAGTATTTTTGAAGGGACTTCTCATTTTTCAGGCACTAGAAAAGTTAGAAAATTATTTTCTACTCTACTATAATAGTTATACTTAGGTACAAAATAAGTCCTTGGGTAAACTCAAATATTCATATGCAAGGAGAAATCTTTACCTACAGAATTTTACTATAAAATTGATGGTCTCCCCCTCCAGAACTTGGTATGGGAAAATATTTGAATTAATGAAAAGGAATAAAAGCACAATTCTCTATATATATTCATAACTTTTTCTGGAAAAGTTCTTATGGAGAAGTCGTTAAACAGTCTTTTTTAGTGTTTCATTATTCTGTCACGCAGAATCACATTTGTAATATCTCACACTATGACAGATGAAAGCTAGAAGATAAATGATTCACAAAAACACACAGCATGCCACAGGCAGAGCCTTTTGTAAACATGGAATACCCATCATTTTTGCCGCTCTCCCACTGATATTCCAGGATGGTATAATGATGTCTTTTGTTTAACACTGCAATCCAGTGCTGATTACAACTAAAATAGAATTTTTTCTTCTGTTTTGGTGACTTATGATTTAATTTTTCTGTTTTAGACCCATCAAAATAGTCAGAATTTTTAAGCAATTCATTTATTTGAAAACTCAGTAAGTTGTATTTCAAATAAGTGAAAGGATAGATGATGTTTATTTTGTGGTCAGTATACAAATACATGGTGCACATCACACACGACGGAAGTGTGGTTCCAGGCTGTGAGTTAAAGGAATTTAACTAGGATTCTCTTACAGTTTATATAAACTCTTAATATATCAACCTCGCTAATTTTGCTGAACAAGTAAAACTCCAAAAAAGAAGTGTAACTAAAATATTTTCCAAATTCACAAAAGCTGTAATCTACTGAAAAACAAACTACAGAGTTTTCATCTGTCATATCGCTTCCTTTAGCAAACTTGCATATAATGTATTTTTTAAACCTGGTATAATATTTATTTTATTTCAACAGATGTTGCCAATTAAAATCCAAGTTAAAAGTGTTGATTTGGGGGCGCTGGGTGGCTCACTATTTTAAGCATCTGACTCTTGGTTTCGGCTCAGGTCATGATCTTAGGGTCAAGAGATCAAGCCCTGCGTCAGGCTCCACATTCAGCCTAGCGTCTCCTTGTGATTGTCCTTCTCTGTCTGCCCTTCCCCCTACTCGTGCTCCTCTCTTTCTCTCTCTCAAATGAATAAACAAAGTATTTTAAAAAATAGTAAAAATAAAAGCATTGATTTCATGGTAGATGAGTTAAATGAGAGCAGGATGTGGACTTAGTAAAGAAAGGCACTACAGTGGTGAACTAAAAGTTCACGTTCTTGAAAGCAGTAAATTCTACAGTGTTTAAAACACAGGATGGTCTGAACAAAATTCATCTGTGGAATGAATATAATTTTCAATCTAATATGTTTGCAGTGTTTAGAGGTATGGGAACTTAATGACTTACTATCCCTTTTTCTTATCCTTTTGCTTTTCTCCACCATCTCTAAATTCAGAGAAATACACTACAATTAATTCTAACCACATTGTGGGCAGAGACCTATATTATATTGCTGATAAGTGGTAATTATTCTGTAATCATATCAACTATCTATTTAAACAGTGTATACACACTCAGCCTTGAGCTAGAATCTGAGTTTACAGGTTATGTAACAATGGTGCTTGCCCTTCAGGAGATCATAAGAAAGGTATTAGACAAAGGAACAGTTTATTTAAAAAAGATTATGGAAACTGCTATAATAGATGTTTGTGAGGATGCTAAGGAAAAACAGGAGGAACACCTAAGGCAGACTGATGGCAGGTTTGGGAGATGGGGGTCACAGTGTCAGAAACATTTACCTGATGAAATAGTGTGTGGCCTGAGTCTTGGAGAATGTGCAATTGTTAGTCTCTTCAAGAACAATATTCCAGGCAGACAGAACAACACAGGCAAAGGCATAGATATATGGTACATTGTTTCTGCAAGGAACTACATATTTTTCTCTCTGGTTGGAGAGCAGAGCACCACTCAGAAACTAATATGCTTGAAACCAGAGAAGCAGACAGAGACCAGATTTTGGAAGGCTTTGTATGCCATGTTTAAATCAATTCAAAAATGCTTATTGAGTTCCCACTGCTTCGAGAGACATTTTCTAGGCTGAGGATATCTGATGCCCGATGAAACAGAAATGCTTAATTGGTCTCATTAGCATATACTCTACTTTTGTAGTGGGACAATCTAGGGATAATATTCATCTGGTACATGCTGGCACAGCCATTTTACTTGTTAGAATTGAAATATTTCCCTGCTGTTGCCAGCCTCCTGAACAATCCCACATTTCTCTGGCCACTGAACACTTTTCCCTGGTCCTTCCCCCAGAAACTGAAGGAGTAATACCCAGCCTAATACCAATTCTGACTGGACTGTGCCCATGTCATATTGATTAAATAGTTTGAGAGTCCTCCGGTAAAATATAATTGAATATACTCAAACATATATAAACACACTCGCACATGCATGCACACACACACACACACACACACAAAACTATGACCCCAAATTCTGCTAATAGAGGTGAACAGTGAAAAAAACAAACTAACTAACTAACTAACTAACTAACAAAAACAAACTAACCCAAAACAGAAAGATCAAATTTGGATTAGGGAGATTAGTGAAGATCGCAATATTTTGTAAGATGAAGGATAAGCACAGGGTAAAATGCATGCTGTAGGAACTAGTGAAGCTGTTTAAGCAGAAAAATAACAGCTTGGTGAATATTTTAGGTTTGTCATTTTGGCAGGGGAGATAGGCTGTCTGAGAGGTACAGGTAAGAAACAAGGAAAAGGCTAGTTTAGGCAGTGGGAGAAAGGAGGAAATTGTAGGGAGTATGAGAGATGAATAAAAATGTATAGTAAATATTCTTGAGTAATTCATGGTCTAGAGAAGGAATGACCGAAATAGATAAATAAGTAGAAAGGCCAGTGATATCACACAGGCAATGAGACCTGGAGCCCGGGTCTCTCCTCATTTCTGGACATGAGCCTAATCCAAACTCTGATCATAAGCTTTACAGGTTCCAAAATTCAGTGTTGTCAAACTTTAGGAGATTGGTTCACATTGATTCCCACTCTCCAAGCCCAGAGGAGACAATTTATAAAACACAACGCCAATTACCAGTTTATTGTGAACGAATATCCGGCAAACTTATCAGTCCTGGACATTTGCCTAGGACCTTTCATATTGGTGAATGAATTTACTCCACAGACAAATGAATATAATTGATGGGAAATTTATATCACCCTACTAAAGCTGGAAGAAATATTCTTCCCTACACTAGAGAAAGGAATTTCTTTCTTTAGAATTTACTACATCAGACTTTCCAAAAGTATCAGAAGGCAACATTAATACATCAGGGAGAAGGTTAGGCAGAAAACCTGAAAAAAGTTTGGGTTAAAGAAGTTTGAAACCTTTTTGATTTATTTCCTCCAAGCCTTTTCAGAGCACTTAATATGTCAATGTGATGTCATCCACGTGTACATATATGTGATTGTGTATGTATATAGATTCATCCATATATATTTAGTCAGGCATTTGTTTTTAAGTTACAGCCCCCAAAATACTGAATTCATGTGTAAGCTCTTTGTGGTCAGAAGTTATATTTTGTATGTTATTGAAATGTAAGAACTGACAACTTTTGGCACATTAAAAAGAGAGAGACGGGCGCCTGGGTGGCTCAGTGGGTTAAGCCGCTGCCTTCGGCTCAGGTCATGATCTCGGAGTCTTGGGATCGAGTCCCGCATCGGGCTCTCTGCTCAGCATGGAGCCTGCTTCCTCCTGTCTCTCTGCCTGCCTCTCTGCCTGCTTGTGATCTCTCTCTGTCAAATAAATAAATAAAATCTTAAAAAAAAATAAAAAATAAAAATAAAAAGAGAGAGAGAGATTGATTATGGGAATGATAGGACTAAGAAAGTAATCAAGTAACCCTTTACACTGAACAAGAATGACACATTTTTATATTTTTCCCAGACTTTTATCTACCATATTTAGTACTCAGAAGATTAGTATACTCATGTGTCAATCAACTAAGTGCTTACTCAGTTGGTAACCCCATTTTAATATTCATAAAATTAGGCTACACCTATTTTCTTAAGGAAACTCTTGCAATTGATTATTTTGCAGACAGCAACTCATATTATGTCATTGCTCTAACTTATTTTAGGGACCGGCCTTTGGCCGCCAGTTAAAAAAATTTTAAGACATAGGCATTATAAGTTGTAAACCTCATACAAAAAAATCATAATTGTTTAATTATAAAAATAACATTTGTTAAGTTGAAGATGAATTTTTGAAGTTATAAAATTGTTTTTATTATCCGTGTCATTATCTGTCTTTGGATTGTTTGGAAGTAGTGAGCCTGTAAAATTTCGTTGAGGATTTCTAGTTTAAACTGAGATTCTCGGGGTGCCTGAGTGACTCAGTGGGTTAATCCTCTACCTTCAGTTCAGGTCATGATCTCAGGGTCCTGGGATTGAGCCCCACATCTGGCTCTCTGCTCAGCGGGGAGCCTGCTTCCCCCACTCTCTCTCTCCCTGCCTCTCTGCCTACTTGTGATCTCCCTCTCTCTGTCAAATAAATAATAAATAAATAAATAAATAAATAAATAAATAAAATCTTAAAAAAAAAAACTGAGATTCTCAAGAGGCGTAATGCTTTTAGAAACCCATAGCATGTTCTGTGACCCATATTTCCTGCTCAAATATTTTAGTAAATTTTGTGGTGAAGTATTCCATGAAGCTTTTGTATGATATAATGTAAAATGTTACAATCCACATGGTTAAGAAATGAAATGTCCCATCTTATCTAGAGTATTATCTAAATATCTAAAGTTTAAAAAACGCCAGCAGTATAATGATGGATTGTTTGGGAACAGGGAAGAGGTAAGGTGGATCTGGGGAAAGGTTAAGATGTAGCATTTGGTCCTATAGTATCTACTGAGATAAATCCTCATTCCTATTTGATCCAAGTGCCTGTACAGAATCTGCTGCTTCATCCTTTTCATCATGGCTACCAAGCACCTCCTTCACCTGATTCTCCCAGGATGCATCTGAATGCCTATATGTGCAAGACTTTGTCAAGGGTTGATGATGACCTAAATTTCTCCCAAGAACAGAGACCCAAGTACCTCCTTATCTCCCTCAAAGATGCCTCTTGGAGTTTGGCCTGGAGAGGACTGTGTGCATTCACTTTGGAGACCCTCATTTTCCAAGCTTGTCCCCACTATCTCCTCTCTTCCTTTCCAGGATAGGAAAGTTCTATCCAGGATGTTGGTGGCACAGGAGGAATACGGCAAAGGAATAAGTTCATCTACCTAGCCAGTCATATTTCTAAATATTTTTTATTTTGATGATTATACTTTATTTTTGAAGTACAAAAGATGTGGCTCTGACCATTGTTTTTATTCTGTCATGTCGTCCATTCCCCTAAGGTATAGTAGAAAGACTAGAATTAGAATTCTGAATGAGAAAAGGCTGCAAGTGTAAAGTTCTGTGGGTGTAGGGAGAAAACATCAATAAATATTGCAAAATAGTTCCTGCATTTTATAAATCAATTTGAAATAGAGAGTTATGTATGATTTTAGTTTTGCTTATAATTTCTCAAGAACACATTTGTTTTCCATTTTATAATGAACTCATGGGTTAATCTTTGTATGCTTTTTCTTTTTTTGAGATTTTATTTATTTATTTGAGAGAGTGAGAGAGAGACAGCACACAGGAGCAGGCGGGAGGGACAAAGAGAGAAGGAGACTCCCTCCTGAGCAGGGAGCCTGGTTCTAGGCTCCACCTTGTGATCACTATCTGAGCCTAAAGCAGATACTTAACTGACGGAGCCACCCAGGCATCCCTCTTTTTCTTTAAAATTATTTTTTTTTACATCATCTTCTGAGCTTGCTTTCAGGTATAATGAGGGTTTGTGTCTAGATATATCCTAAAACATATCCTCTGATGTCAGAGGAAAAACTCGGTAGCAATATGAACTGGATTTCAGGTTTTTATAATTTTTGTTTGTTTGTTGTTTAAAGTAATCTCTATGCCCAACAGGGGCTCGAACTCATGACCTCAAATGATGGAGAGCAGTGTGCAACATGCTCCACCAGCTGAGCCAGCCAGGTGCCCTTGGGCTCCAGCTTTATCACCACTGTGACCTCAGGCAAATCATTTATCTTCTCTGATATAATCTCCTATAAAATAGAGAAAATTACCTCGGCCCTCTAACCTAATCCATAAGATGACTATCAACATAAAACAAGAAACATGTGCACACAGGCATGCTCATGTTGTAAAGTGTAGGGGCTGCCCCCTCCCCGTAAATGTTAGTAATAATCTTTTCAGTGTTGTTTTTTTTCCTCACTGATTAATTTTAAGAAGTATAATAATTCAAAAACTCTACTTGAAATATATTTTTTAGTATGAACAAGTATTTGGTTCCACTTATTTACTTCAGATAATAGATTCTCCTCCACCCCAGAAAGTACATACATGTTTTATTAATAGTATTTGTTCCACAAAACAATTTGTCTCTATTCAGTGTTGATTGATTGCGCTGAGAAGAAACTCTGTACCAGAATCCTTTATTGAACAAACCCTGAGTTCAACAGACAGTGGATTCCTAGGTTTGTCTATCTGCTGATCACCCTCACCGATTTGCCAAATTCGTCTTAAGATTTACCAGGTTTTTTGCCCTCCATTTTTGCTGATTTCTTCTATAGTCATTCTGTGGATTTCCTATTTGAAGCATGAAGTCCACATTCACAGTTCTCACCTACTTACAAAGCTTATCGTGAGACATTCTCTTCTAGGTCCCCACCACCCATTTTTTACATAACATTTAAAACATGATCATCCTCCTTATTTTTCTGCTGTAAAATTGTGTTTTATATTTACCTAGGAAATGACATGATATCTGGAATTTATTTCCAAATAATCTCAGGAGCTGGGGCTGGTGTGGTTTTTATAGATAAAACTAGACTCGTCATGAGTAGATAATTTAAATTTTCAGTACCAAAAAATGTTTATAAAAATCAATTGATCTCTTACCAGTATTATTTGTAGAAATAATAATGGGATACAAATAAATATATATACCTTTTATATTTTTAATCCCCGACTTGTATCACTAAGGTTTGATAGAAGATAGTCTGGGATCATTTTCCCACTGAGGCAGCCCACTGTGTGATGTTCTGTCAGTTTCTTATTTTCTCATTCCTTAGATTTCCTTGGATTTGAATGGGTATGATATCTTTCTAGAGATTAAAAGACCAAGTCCTACCTTCATCAATCAGTTAACAAGCTATGTGAAAGCTGGATGAGTTACTTATCATTTCTGGGTCTCAGCAGTTTCCTCATCTCTAAGATGAGGGAACTGAAAAAAATTTTCTTTTCTTTTTTGTTAAGTAAGCTCCATGCCCAGCATGGAGCCAAGTGCAGGGCTTGAACTCAGGACCCTGGGATCAGAACCTGAGCTGAGATCAAAAGTCAGATGCTTATGACTAAACCACCCAGGCCCTGCCCCCCATTTCTATTTTTTACTGTAAATTTTTTTAGTTTTGATTATTTCTTGACCTATTTATTGTGTTCTATTTCTCTGACTACTCTGCATTTTCGTTGTAATTCTGCCATTCACTTGCTGGTTACTTTGGTCAAGTTACTTACTCATATTTCTTTATTTGAGGAAATAACTAATCCAGCCCAATGGCTTTCTAGTGAGAGACAAGAAATAATTTATTTAGAACATTTATCATAGTTCATGGCATGTACTAAATGCTCAGTTAATTTTAACTAATATTTGTAGTAACATCACCTCTTTTAGGTAATTTTTTTCTTTTTAACAGCATTATTTTTTCTGTTCACTGTATTTCATGGATCATTGCTCAGAAGACAAGAAATACAATGCTGTGAAATATTTTAGGAAGTACATTTTTAAAATTTGTTGCAGTGATAGAAGTAACCAAATAATAGTTAATGAAAAATAAGGTAACATACACAAAATTATTTATCTATGTAGAGTATTACCTGAGCGGTATATGTTTTTTGTTCACAATGATGTTCTGGTAAGTAAAGGCTTATATTTGATTTTAATTGGTTAAATCTCTCTATGTACTCAAGTGAACTGACTCATTCATTTAAATGATGATATGGCCAAAGCAACTATGTCCTGGCAGAACATAGGATGTTATTAGATGTGCATAGATTCGTTGTTTGAGCTCTCAAACCAGTAATTAAAGAAAAAAAAATGTATTATTTAAACAAGCAACATATGGGCACCATAATTACCAGATAATCAATTGTGAAAATACTGAAAATAGTCTCTCTAAGAGTTAAAGTGGTCATTAAAAATTCCTCAAAATATCAGTAAAATCTCGCCTTTCCCCCGAGTATTGCACATCTTTGATGAATGGTAGTTATATGTATTGGATTATGTAGTCATTTCTCTGTTTAAGAAATTTTCAAGAAATCTTAATCACAACAATTTTGCTAGCTTAGAAAACATGGTTTCATTTTTGCCTACTCTTAATTTCTCAAACTGTATTCATACATTTTTAGAAATGATATTTCATACTTTTAAAATAACTACATTTTCAGGGGCGCCTGGGTGGCTCAGTGGGTTAAAGCCTCTGCCTTCGGCTCAGGTCATGATCTCAGGGTCCTGGGATCGAGCCCCGCATCGGGCTCTCTGCTCTGCGAGGAGCCTGATTCCCTCTCTCTCTGCCTGCCTCTCTGCCTACTTGTGATCTCTCTCTGTCAAATAAATAAATAAAATCTTTAAAAATAAAAATAAAAATAAAATAAAATAAAATAACTACATTTTCACATTAGCTCTTTTATTCTTCAGTTAAAGATCCTCATGTTTTTAAGAAGCTATGAGTGTGTTGGTATGATGTACATATTTTAAATTTGTCTCCGAACAACTTATTAAAAACTTGAACCTAGCATGGAAGAATAATATTTTCAAAAACACTATATATGGGTTCATTTAATAACTTCTCATTCTTTTATATCCAAGGTCAATTTTGTAGTTTGCAAGGATTTAAACAGTGTAACATAGGGAAGTCGAGGATAAGCTGAGAAATGCCTCACTTTCCTTTTACCTGAGAATCTTGCAAGCTTTATGGCACTGTGGTCTGGCAGATTGTATATAAACAGATCATAAATCACAGCTGGGGAGGATTTCAGTCACTGGTTCCGTGGCGGAAATGTAAGCCAAATGAGCAGATGCCTTGGGGAAAATTTGTATCTGACCAAGATAATAAATTATTCCAAGCTTTGTTTAAAAAAAAAAAAAAAAGTTCTAAATAATGAATGTCTTTATACTCAGTAAGACAGAAACACCATTGAAATCTAAATTTAACAATTTAACTTTGGAAAGACTATAAATAATTATTAATTTGATTTGCAAACAGTATTAAAAAGCCATATAATTAATTAAACAAACTGAAAAAAGAAAGTACACTTAAAAAAGAGTAACTATATCTTTAAATCACATTGAATGTTTTCTGAAACCTTTAAGAATAATACTTTTAAATCCTTTAAAGAGATGTATTTTGGCTTATTTTTAAATATTTTATATTGTAGGAAAAAGAAAATAGAAAACACAAAGAAAGAGATTATTTTAAACCACCCATGACTCTACTATTTAGAGATACTTAAACATTTAAGCTTTTATCTTTCTAGTAATTTATGTGAGATTTAATGAAATAGTAAACATAAAATGTGTATTATTTTCTACCCCCTTTTTTTTGCCAACTTTGTTTTTCTTTATGCTACTAAATATTTCTCAACATCATGAGTTTTAATAAGTTGCATAATATTTATTCCATCACCAAGGTTTATTTAACCATTTCTATAAGCCTGGATATTCAGATTGTCTCTCCTCCCCACTTCCTTTTTTCCTTTACAAATATTGTTAGAATAAACACATTTCCCAGAAGAGGAATTGCTAAGTCAGAGGGTATGAACTTTTGAAGCCCCTGATGATACATATTTCTAAATTGCTTCCCAGAAAGGTTTAGTCAATTGCAATCCCACCAGAACGTATAAGAAATTGCCTACCTCATTGAACTTAATTGCTCTTTTGAAGCAAAGTTTATGCCATCCATCTGATTCAGGCTGGTCAACTACAAATTCAAAAGCATTTCCTATAATTACAGGAAAAAGATGTTCTGTAGGAGCCTCATGGGATTCTCATATCCGGATGAACTCATTGAGTTCAGTCCTCAGCTTTGCTGTTTCCAAACCAAGGTTTGACAAGTTCTCTAAGGACTCACGGTCTTCAACCACACTTACAAGATATTGACTTATAAGTCAGATGACATTTTGTTAATTTTCACAAAAGAATGTATGGGCCAAATAGTCTAGAACACTAATTTTAGCAAGCCAGTATACTCTTTCTCTGAATGCCCGTCTTGAATCTGAAGATTATTTTTTTAGTACAGAATCCTTTTACAAAATAATTCAATGATAAGTTATAGTTTCAAACTATGACAACCCAAACCATGCTGTTTTGCTGTAGGTTATATCCTCACGTTGCCCGACCCACAAGTAATTGCTCTTTAACTTTCATTGGGTATCACCTTTCACTTATAACATCTTAGTTTGGGTGTCTGTCAGTTTGTAAGGCTATATTATATCAATTTTCATTAGGTTGGTATTTTGAAATCATTGTGCTCTCATCCACAAAATTATTTAAAGTGATTATAGCTCGCTGTTTACAACCATCCCACCTTCTTCAGGTTGTTGTTTTGTTTTATTTTGTTTCTTATCACCTTTCTACTCCAGAAGTGAAACTTTTTTTTTTAAGATTTTATTTATTTATTTGACAGATAGGGATCACAAGTAGGCAGAGAGAGGAGGAAGCAGGCTCCCCGCCGAGCAGAGAGCCCGATGTGGGGCTCGATTCCAGGACCCTGGGACCATGACCCGAGCCGAAGGCAGAGGCTTTAACCCACTGAGCCACCCAGGCGCCCCAGAAGTGAAACTTTTAAAGCTTCCGTATTCTAGTGTTTCAAACTATATGTGATATGCACTGTTCTGTAAACTAATTACAATGTAAGAAAATGCAATTAGTCTTATATTTTGATGATCTGGTTACTAAATTTGCAGACAGCCTAATGTATAAATCTAGCTTCCATTTTTAATAGACATAGGACATCATATAAGTTTCTTAACCTCTATAGGTCTCAGATTCCTCACCTATAAGATGAAGGTAATACTCTTATAGAGTTATTAGGAGAATTCCCCACATAAAGTAATTATATACTAGTACCCAGGATGTAAAAAATGCTCAGTAAATTACATATACAACATACATTCACATCTATCTATATATATGTTGTATATGTAATTTATCTCTTCTCAACTTACAAAATATATTCTTAGTCATGTTAAGAGTGTATTACTAATTGGGTAAATCTGGAGAACTTCCTTTTAGAACTTTAGAAAAAAATGAAGATGTCTACAAGCCTTACTGTGTAATTTTATTTTAGAAAAGTCATAAGATATGAGACAGGAATATGGATATTGAACAGAAAGTGGCAGAATATCATTACTTGCAATTGATACAATTCCATATTAGAAAATTGAAAGAAATCAAATGAAGCTTTTAAAAGGTAATAAAACTGACTGAATAAAAGATAAATATGCATTGGCTTTTCTATATAACAGTAATAACTAGGAAGAAATACAGTTAAAATAGTTTAGTACTCACATGGATTCCTAAGAAGCTTCTGAGTAAAAAATTTCCAAACTCTGAGTCATTAAGCTTTTTTTAAAGCTAAATTCTAAGGCTCAGATGCTAATGAATTAATTACAGCATGTAATATGATTACCTTTTACTTTTTCAAAGAATGCTGATTAAATGTCTTAAAGGAGATTTCAGTATAGTTTAAGAGATAAAATATGTCATCCATATAACTGATGGAAAGTGGTGAACACCTTTAAAAATACCATATAGTATATAATGGAAACTAAAAAACACGGGAGATATTGGACTGGGATTTGAATGGCTTATAATATCTTCCAATCTTCAGAGGAATCTAGAAAGGCAGTCCAAAAGTTGGGTTTTTTTTAAGTATTTTAGGTCAGGAAATTTAATGTTTACCAAAAAGTAAGATTTTTTTTCCCCCCAAGAGAAAATTCACGAGACTGGTGTAATTTCTGGGAACCACATTATGGAAGGAATAATTAAAGGACAGAGAACAGTTCAAGAGAGACCTACTGGCCAGGGAGCTTCCTAGGAAATAGTATGAATAAATGGGAAGAAAATGCATGGAGACCAATTTTTGTACACTGTAGGAGAGGATACTTCCTGGTATCTCAAGGATTCTGACTGGGTTACATTTTAATCCCTGAGTACTCTTCACTAAAGCCAGTGAATTGGAAATTTTGATTTATTTACACTGATTAAGGTTACCCCTTAGACTGGGTATAGCCAGTCACGCCCAAATTACACGGGTTGCAATGCAAAAGGAAAAAAAAAAATTCAAGGTACACTTTAAGAAAAATAAATGCAAAGGGATCAAGAGTACAAACAAAACACATCAACTCCACATATAGATCCCTGATCCCAGAGATCCCCTTCAGTTCCTAACAAAGAACATCTTGACTATTCACCCCTCTTAATTCACTCCAGATTTAACATTTTCCCAGGGTACCTGGGTAGCACAGTCTGTTAAGCAGCTAACTCTTGGTTTCAGCTCAGCTTGCAGTCTCAGGGTTGTGATCTTAGGGAGGTGATCTCAGGGTCATAGGATCGGACCTGCTTCCAGACCCTGCTCTGCACTCAGTACAGATTCTGCTTAAGTCCCTCCGGCTTCCTCTGCACCTTCAGCATTCACATGCACACACTCTCAAATAAGTAAATAAATACATAAATCTTCAAGTTCTTTGAAACACTTTGAAAACTTTTACAACCGTATGAAGTAAATTAAAATTTGATAAATTACAATTTTCATAAGTATGTATTTATTACAGAATTAAGCTATTGACCTTACATAACTGTTTCTACCTTTTGTGGATTCTCAAAAATATTTGTTGAGTATTTTTAATGGAAGTTAAAAATACTGTAAATAAATTTTTAAAAAATTAAAAGGGAGAAATTTCACATATATAGTAAATGTTAGCATTTTCTATTGTAAAATAATTTGTAGAGACTTGCAAAATAACCACAGAATAAAATCTAAAACTATAAAGATCAAGGAATCTTCAAAAGCTTTTCATTCTGAAGCCTTGATGCCATAGGTAGAAAATGGATGAACTGTTCTGTTTTAGTATGTCGTAAACACAGCTTTAAAGTCATCCGTTTCTGGGTATAAATTTTCTAATGCCTTTAGCAATATACCTTAAAAGTGTGAACTACTTGCTTAAGAATTATTTAAGGTGCTGAATTAAAATGAATATTCTTTTATGCACACTTAAGTTTGATGGTGTCCTGATTTACAAGTCCTGTTCTATGTGTTTGGTTCTTGGCACTTCCAAGTGTCAGTCGAAGAGGGCCGCTATGGTAGAGTTCTTGTCCTATTGAATAAGAGTTTTTGATGTTTTCTAAAAATATCTGTGCTTGTGTAAGTAAGGCAGTTTGTTACTGAGCATGTTTTGGGCAGACACAAAATAGCCTAATGAGAATGCAAACTGTGTCTTTAGACCACTGAGTTTTAAATGCTGGTCTTAACCCTTCTAAGCCAATGCACTCTGAAAGTTCAAGGATCTCTCTGAGTCTCAGTTGACTCAAAAGTAAAATAGAAATAAATAAATAAATAAATAAATAAATAAATAAATTCTAAGTTTTAGGAAATCTCCACAGAGAAAAATAATACGTGTTTACCTCTCTTCAGATTGCTTAAGAGAAGGTTGTGTTGTGGTAGGGTACTAAGAGAACTTAGCATGAGATCTACTCTCTTAAAATTTTTAGTGCCCAATACAGTAGTTAACCAAAAACAAGTGTTGTTCTGTAGATCTATAGAATGTATTCATATTGCAACACTGAAACTTTATACCTGTTAAATATCCACTCGGCATTTGCCTCTCTCCCAGCATTGAGCCACCACCATTCCCCTATCTGTTTCTATGAGTTTGCCTATTTTAGATAGTTCATACAAGTGGTATCTTGCAATATTTGTCCAGAAAATCTTTTAATCATATATTTTCTGTTATAAAAGGTCTAACCAATGTTGAAATTAAAGTTGTTACTTCACCATGATCAAAAACTTTATCAGACTCTTTAAGGGCAGTTCCGTAGTCTCCACTACGTGAAAGGAGGAACAGAAATGATAAGCACTAGCCTATGAAATTTACACTTGACTTTGGAACATGATTTCATAAAAAATAGTATCATCTTAAGGTTAGCTGCCATTAGGCTATACCGCGTATATCTTATCACAGGAAAATGACTATGTGTTTTCTTCCAGAAAGGATTATTTTTTTCTCCTCTCTTCTTTGCAGTGTCTAGTGTTGGACTGTTTTCTTTGTAAAGATTAGCTAATCTTAATATTATATGCTTATTTTTGAACTGTCTAATTTGTAAAGATTAGCTCATCTTAATATCATGTTTATTTTTTATAATCATATGTAGTTAGGTATAATTCACATGCAATATTTTGTTTTATTTTAACCATATGGTTAGATATAATTCACATGTAGTGAATTCACCTATAGTTAAGTATACAGCTCAATGACTTTTAACAAGTGTGTGCACTTTGTAACTATTACTCAGATCAATATAAAGAACTTTTTCGTTAAGAAATTTCTGCCAAACTTAAAAAAAGTAGCTGGGTATTTCACCTGCAAAATGAATTTATTTGTGAATAGCGGGGGAATTGCTACTCAAGACAAGCAAACTATGGCAAACCATAGGCAAGTTCTAAGATACAAAGCAAGGTCAGCTTTTAATAGGTTTCAGGAGGAAATTGAGGGGGGTTGTTTGAACAAAACTCAGTGGAAAAAGATGAGAGTTCTTGGCTGTGGCAGTTTCTCTTTCCCTACAAGAGGTGGTTAGTGTGTTGCTGGGGAAGGAAGTGATCTTCCTTCTCCTTCCTTGTCATGCAGGCTTCAAGGCGTGGTACAGTAGGTGTGTGAGAGCGTCCCCTTTAGGGGTGTCTAGCTCTTTTAAATGAGGATTCCTTTACTTACTTTTTTTCCCATTTACTTGTTTTCATGGTTCCCTTTTGCCCCTTTGCTATTAGTTATCCTAAGTCTTCCTGTCTCCCCTAGAAACCACTTTTTTATTTTTATCACTAAATTAATTTGGTCTTTCCTGCAAAACAGAGATGAAGTATTACTATATGTACTCGTTTATAACTGGCTTTTTTTGTTTCTCGTAAAGTTTTTAAGATTCATTCACATTAAAAAAAAAAGATGCATTCCCATTATTGTGTGCAACAGTAGCTTGGTCTGTGATTTTGTTTGTCTAATTGCTGAGTTAGTATTCTATTGTATGAACCATAGGCATTTATCTAAAATATTTTCTTCTCAATGGACATTTGAGTAATTTCTAGTTTGGCCCTATGATAAAGTGGCTGTGAACCTTGTTCTTTAAATCATTTTGTAGTCATATGTCTTCACTGCTCTTGGGTTAATACCTACTAACAAAATTACTGGATCCCAGGTTAGGCATTTGTTAACAATCATAAAAATTGCCAAATAGTTTTCCAAAATAGTTTCATTTTACATTCTTGATAACCGTGAGATGATTTGTCCCACATGCTCACCAATATTATCAGCATTTTTTATTTTTAACCATTCTGTATGATGTATGTACACTTCATTTTAGAACTTTTTTTCACTAATTCTTTTATAAGCTGGAAGCAGTAATTCATGTTGAATAAATCATCAAAACTATGTGAAACTTATGCATTTAAAAATACTTATTCAGTTCTACTACATGGTAATGCAGTATGATTCTGAGAAAGTGACTTAATCTCTTTATCTTCCTTTTTCCTTTTGGAAAATAGGGATAAGTATTCTTCCTGCCTCACAGGGATATGAGGATTAAATAAGTCAACATATATAAAGTGCTTAGGACGGAATCTGACATATAGTAAACTTTCAATAGCACTATTAATATTATTAATAATAACAAATATAATGAATAAATCCTATTGAAACTACTGTTATTATTAAGGGGCAGATATTTTTGCTAACCATTGAGAGAAGAATGGTTATCAAAACCAGATGTTACTTGTTCTTATGAAGATTATCCTCACTGGAACTAATATAGCTGATTTTAATATAAAGATAGATGTAAATATAGAGCATCACTCCTTTTCATCTTAGCTTTTTCCATATTCATATGAAAACAGATCAGCCAACAGACAGAAAAGAGAAAAAGAAAAAACTATATGTTTACCATACATAATTAATAAATTGTATAAGTAGCAATTCATGTAGAGATTAATATTTTACATTTATCCCACGAATATTTCCAAAACTATCGATAAGATATATTTTGCCTAAAAAAAGATATATTTTGCCTAATTACATCCTAGAAATTTAATTTTTCTGAACTGTGTGCTCTTTTATCCTCAAAAGATTGTATTTCTCAGACTTTAATGGTAGCATTCATTCTTTTCCTTCATATTTGGACTTGGCTAATTGGCATTAAATAATTGTGAGGTAACTTACTTCAAAATAGTCACTTGCTACTCCATGTCTAGTTACTATGTGTGAATGTCATGAATAAGGGTCAGACCTAATCATTTTACATCTCTTGTATGTTCTTAATAGCTCTGGCATTTAGTGATGGAAGAAGAGCATTTAGTTAGCATCACTGTCCTCAGCCCTCTGCTAAGCACTTTACATACGTTTTCTAAATAAATCCATATCTAAATGCCTGGCACCAGGTGGGCACTCAGTAAGTAAGATTAGAGAGTGAAGGGCAAAGAAAAAGGGAAAGGGAAATTATGTTATTAGGATAGAGAATAAAATAATGCATCACAGAGACCCCCAAATGCAGAGGCTTAAACAAAATCAAGGGTTTTTTGGTTGTTCTTCATTGAGATACAATGATACAGAGCATTATATTAGTTTCAGGAGTACAGTGTAATGATTCAGCATTTGTACACATTGCAAAATGATCACTATGATAAGTCTAGTTACCTCCATCAACATTCAAAGTTAAAGTATTTTCTTCTTGTGATGAGAGCTTTTAAGATTTACTCTCTTGGCAACTTTCAGTTATGCACATAGTATTATGAATATAGCCACCATGTTGTATGTTACATCCCCATGACTTATTTATTTTATAGCCAGCATTTTGTACCTCATGAACCCCTTCACCCATTTCACCTACCCCTAACTTCTCCCTCCCACTGGCAGCCACCATTTTGTTCCCTTTATGTTTTATTTTGTTTGTTTGTGTTTGTTGTGTTTTATTTTTTAGATGCCACATATAAGTGAGATCATATAGTATTTGTCTTTGTCATACTTATTTCACTTAGCATAATACTGAAAGATCTATCCATGTTGTTGCAAATAACATAGTCTCATTCTTTTTTATGACTGAGTGATATTCCATTACACACACATACACACACTCACCCCATTTCTTTATCCATTCATTTATTGATTATACACTTAGATTGTTTCAATGTCTTGGTTATTGTAAATAATGCTGCAGTGAACTTAAGTGGTGCATATGTTTTTTTGAATTAATGTTTTCATTTTCTTTGGATAAATGTCCAGAAATAGAATCACTGGATCATATGCTAGTTAGTTCTATATTTAATTTTTTGAGAAATGTACATACTGTTATTCATAGTGGTTAACTAGAGTATCATCTTACATAGTAAACAAAAATTGACTGGAATGGATTAAAGATTTGAACATAAGACCCAAAACCTATAAAACTCCTAGAAGCAAATACAGGTTGTAAGCTCATGGACATTGTTCTTGATGATGATATTTTGGATCTGACTCCAAATGCAAAGGCAACAAAAGAAAGAAAAACAAATATATCAAACAAAAAACTTCTGCATTGCAGAAGAAACTCAATATGGAAAAGCAACCTGCCAAATAGGAGAAAATATCTGCATATCGTATATCTGATAAGGGATTAATATCCAAAATATATAAAGAATTCATACAACTCAATACCAAAAAATAATAATAATAATAAACCTAAACAATCCAATTTTTTAAAAAGAGCAGAAAAATCTGATTAGACTTTTTTAAATGTTTACAGATGACCAAAAGGCACATGAAAAGATGTTCATCACTAATCATTGCAAATCATAACCATAAGGAGATATCATCTCACTCCTGTTAGAGTGGCTATTATTAAAAAGATAAGAGATAACAAGTTTTGGTGAGGACGTGGAGAATAGAAATCTTTGTACACCTTGGGGGGAATGTACATTGGTACAAAATAGAGGTCTATTTCTCTGTTGTATAAAAGTCCCATGGTAGACAAGCCCTGCGGGGCTACTTTGTTCTGACATCCCTTAGGCCAGGCTGTTTGCCTTAGCTGCATGGTTGAATCTGACCCACATGCATTACATTTGCATTCCCATTTGTGGGAAAGATGGATGAAAGGGAGGCAAGTCATTTCCTTTTAAAGATGAGAAACGGGTGCCTGGGTGGCTCAGTTGGTTAAAGCCTCTGCCTTCGGCTCAGGTCATGATCCCAGGGTCCTGGGATCAAGCCCCGCATCGGGCTCTCTGCTCAGCAGGGAGCCTCCCTACCTCTCTCTCTCTGCCTGTCTCTGCCTACTTGTGATCTCTGTCTATCAAATAAATAAAATCTTAAAAAAAATAAAGATGAAACACAGAGCTCAAAGTCCATTGACTGATGAATGAATAATAGAAAATGTGGACACACTCATACACACACACACACACACACACACACTCAGACACACACTGGACTATTACTCAAACATAGGGAAAAAAAAAGAAATCTTGCCATTTACAATAACATGGTTGGAGCTAGAGTGTATTATGCGATGTGAAGCAAGTCAGTGAGAGAAAGACAAATACCATATGATTTCACTCATATGGTATTTAAAAAATAAAACAGATGAACATGGGGCTGGGGGGAGAGAAAGAGGCAAACCCTAAAGCTGACTCTTAACCATAGAACACAAACTGAAGGTTGCTGGAGGGGCAGTGGGTGGGGGAATGGGTTAAGTGGGCGATGAGTATTAAGGAGGGTGCTTGTTGTGATGAGCCCTGGGTGTTGTATGTAAGCGGTGAATCACTAAATTCTACTCCTAAAACTAATATTACATCATATGTTACTAACTAGAATTTAAATAAGAACTTGAAACAAAACAAAAGAAATAAAAACAAGACAGGAAAGTTGTAATCATCACTTCTGCTGATTATCTAGTAGTGAGCACTAAGTCATAAAACTACCTTAGGTTAAAGAGATCCCCTAAATGGAGTTTCTAGCTGGATTGCCATATGCCCTTTAAAAATTAAAACAGCAAAGGAAAGAAATGACACTAGAGATACTAAATTGTCTCAGCTTCAGGCAAAAGGAGGAAAAGGTAAGAGTGAAGGAAAGATATCTCTCTGAGATGTGTGAAAGCCGTAATATTTAGATGGAGATATTGAAGCTCAGAGAGTTAAGAAATTTACAGATCATCTTACACTTAGTAAGTAACAGAGCTGACATGAAAATTCAGGTATTGCAGTGCTGTTAGAAATGTTGATTATGTCTCTAAGCCCTGAACTCTTCCTACTGCATCTCATGCCTCTGTAAATGTTACTTGAATGTATAAATAAACAGTTTATTTAAAATATTTATACAGATTATGTACATTTATGCTATCTTTGAGAGAATTGTTCCAATCTCCAAAGTGGAATTATTATTTTAAAACTGTATTATGCCATGTTTTATTTTTCAAAATGTTTACAGATACAGAATATCATTATCACTGCACCTGAGACATATGCAGATATAGCATGATTATTACAGTTTTACCCAGGAAAAAGCTTAGACAGAGAGAGTTAGTGTCTTGTAAAGTCAGCCAGACAACAAGTCAGTGACTAACAGCCTGGATTAGAATATATTCATTTTTATCTTTCCTTAGAATTCAGGCAACTTTGGAAGAGATTCATAAAATTAATTTACAGACTCATTAGAAACACAATATGAAAGCCAACATTGCAAATATTAGGAGTCAAGGAGTTACTATACTAAGTTACAATTTTAAAATTCATTTAACCAAATTCTGACTATCCTATTATGACTTGGTACTGTTGGGCACTAGCTATACCAAAATAAAAAAGATATAATACATGACCCCTTTCACCAATTTTACACTACCTGGAGAAACTTAGGGATTCCCTCTGATTTATTTTAAAATAAAATTTTAAAAGGCAGTTGAGGTTTTATTTTTCCTTCCTTTTCATTTTTTAAAACTTATTCTGCTATATCCATTACCTCACATTTCAATCTGAAAATCAAAGAACCATCAGACAAATGTTTCTAGGCAAATTTCTTTTCTTTTTTTTTTTTTTTAAAGATTTTATTTGTTTATTTGACAGAGAGAGATCACAAGTAGACAGAGAGGCAGGCAGAGAAAGAGAGAGAGAGAGAGGGAAGCAGGCTCCCCGCTGAGCAGAGAGCCCGATGCGGGACTCGATCCCAGGACCCTGAGATCATGACCTGAGCCGAAGGCAGCGGCTTAACCCAATGAGCCACCCAGGCGCCCCTCTAGGCAAATTTCTTAAGAGGAAATGTTGAAATTAGTGTTGGTGATAGCGTTCTGGAAATTCAGGAAGTTCTGGAAAATCAATGAACTTAATTTAAGTCACTTAAATAGGAAAATTGATAATGAACTCAACAAAATATTACCTTAATGACTCCAGTAGAAATCTTAATGGTAAGCATTCTCTCACGTTATATCTGTAATCAGAAATCAAAATCTATCTGCAAGAAGTTCTACCTCCTGGTAGATCTTTTCACCAAGAGTTGCCTCTTAAAACGACAACCGCTGAACTCGGGCTTTTAAATTAAATGGGTCAGTTTTCACTTACGTTCATATTTTTTTGTTACTGTACATGCTATGGCAACTTTCAGCTATGAATGGAAGAAAAATGGTGACATCAAGAAGCGTGTCAGAGATAACTCTTCTGGTCCCAGTGATTGTTTGGGCATGGTTGGAGATATTAGGTGAGAAGGAAAAATCCAAGTTGACTTTAGACAATCTCAGTGATTCAGGACATTATCAATATTGAAGTTATTTTTGAGGGACATTCAAGTCTCTGCCCTTCAAGAGTCAGTAATAGTGTATGGGGATAAATGAAACACACCAAATAGAAAGCAAAATGAAAATGCATGCTTGAATGTTAAGTGGTATGTAGAATGAACATTGAATAATGTAGGAGAGGAAGGAGAAAGACATCACTGAAGAAAGAAATTCAAGCCCTTTTGGGTTTTTAAGTACTTAGGTGAACTTGGAAAAAAATCATTATTTTTTGTACTGCATACTACTACTGTGTTTACCTTGTTTGTCACCGTTTTGTAAGAATTAACACTAATAAAAATACTGGAAAACCACAGATTTGAAGTATTAAAAAAAAACATGAAAATCTAACAAAAGACAAAAAGGGTATGTTCTGTCATACAAGAAAAGTTTTTTATATCTAAATTATATTATTTATATAGTTCAGATCTGTATAGCTACATAGCCCAAAGAAAGCTCTAAAGAGAGGAAAATAGGGTCTTATATGATGCTTCTATTTTATAGATTATAGATATAAATATAGATATTCATAGATACATAAATATCTATATTTATATATTTATATATACTTATTCTTGAATCCAGGGATTCTTTTGTTCATCTGTTCAATGAACATACATTGAGTCTGCATCATACCAAAGACTGTATGCAAAGATGACTCCTAATCTGAGGTGTTTGCAATCTGTTTTTCTGAAAGAGAATATTCAAATTATAGATAAACTCTCCATTTAATACGTATACACTAAACTATGGTTTTATTTTCCCTTTTATGAGATACTTAAATGAAATATAACCAAATTCATTTGCTTTTTAGAAATGATATTTGACAGAAATACATGGAAGATGTTAGAAATAATTAAATCTATGGATGTTTCAGCTGATTTCAGCTGTTGATTTTACTCCAAAAGCTGTTCCTTTTCAACATTCTAATATTGATATAACTCTTCATATCCCCTTTGTTTCAAGTGCTAAAGCTTATATAAATCCAGTGAATTATGTTACAGCATAGTCAGAATCTAACTTAATCAGTCTCTAGCTGTGCTCGAATAAGAGCTTGTCATTCAACCAAGTGTAAAGTCCACACTGGTAAAGACTAGACACAAAACCATGAGGATGTCCCACTGAGCATCCACAGTTGACTACTCACAATGGCATTCACATTCATTCAAATGCCATATGTCTTTGCTTTGTGTGGATTTGTAGCACATTTCATCTTATTGATACACTGATTTCATTTCCAATAATATTTAAAATGTCAGAGTTTCAGTAGACTCCAATTACACTAAGATAAAACATCCAGCTAAAACTGAGAAAGAAACAATTATTACTGAATAAAAATGCAAGGAGTAAAATATGTCCGTGTATACACAATGGAATAAAACTCATCCTCAGAATTTTTTTTAAAGCAGAAAAACTATTTTTGTAGCTAGGAACAGTTTCTTCTGGTCAGCAGTATGGGATGTACTATATAGTAGTATAAATAATTTTAAATGTGGTTAGAAGGAGGGGGCCTTTTTCTGGATATAACCAGGGTGCATAAGTACCTGGCTCCAGGGTCCCAAATAGACCAACCCCAGTGCAAAGGCAGAGAGACAAGTGATAAGTGTTGGTGAAATAAGAAAGGACTTTAACTCAGGGAAGACAGCGCCAGAAAGGTGGCAACTAACATCTCAAAGACTATCTCCAAAATGCTGAAGATACTTCTACGTTTATGTAAGCAAAGTGTGGGACAAAGGTCAGTGGGTATATGCAGTGGGTATTAGCCCTAAAGGTCAAGTTGATCACTATTTGGGGATTAATCACATGGGGTCCTGCCACAGTCAGGGCAGTCCCTATTGCTTACGAGGGTAGTTTCGTTACCAAAATGGATGTTTTGCCCTCCAGGGTTTTTGCCTGAGTTAAGAAGATAGGCTGGAGGCACCTCGGTGGCTCAGTTGTTTAAGCGACTGGCCTTCGGCTCAGGTCAGATCCCGGAGTCCTGGGATCGAGTCCCGCATTGGGCTCCCAGCTCCATGGGGAGTCTGCTTCTCCCTCTGACTTTCTCCCTTCTCATGCTCTCTCTTTCTCTCTCTCTCAAATAAATAAATAAAATATTAAAAAAAAAGAAGAAGATAGGCTGGAAAGAAAAACTTAATCAAAAGGTTTAGACTGAGGTCAAAATGGAGGTATTTGAAATGCTCTTTAATAAATGCTCATGTTTTTGTCTTAATAGTTCTCTTCATAAGTGGAGAATGACTATA
This sequence comes from Lutra lutra, assembly GCF_902655055.1. Taxonomy (NCBI): domain Eukaryota; kingdom Metazoa; phylum Chordata; class Mammalia; order Carnivora; family Mustelidae; genus Lutra; species Lutra lutra. The sequence goes on from NC_062281.1 coordinate 26,902,532, forward strand.
ACAGTGATTTCTTTTTAAATTCACAAATGACAAAGAAAGGAAATATTCTTTCCTTACCCTATAATTTTCTTTATTATACTTATTTACATATATTTTATATTGTACTTAGTTATATACATGTCTGTCCTTTTTATTAGATCATTTTCTCAAAGGGAGGACAAGGCATGTAATAATCAGTGGAGTGGTTCTTAGAAATGTAAATTTCTTGGGCTCTGTTCAGTGTTATAACTCAGGTTCTCTGGGGGCATCTCCTCCACAAATTTCAAAAACATCCAACACGATTCCCATGATCACTCTATTTGACAACTATTGGGCTATATAGATTAGAAACCACTTGAGGGAATGTGTCTTATCTTCTTTATCTTCATCCTCTGGTGCTCAGGTCATTATCACAAATGATTTTTAAATTTAATTGAATTAAAGTCTTTTTTATTTCATATCTGTAGGAAATACCCTGTGCTCATAAATACCCCCAAAACAAAAATCCTTGCAGAGTGTTTGAGAGATGGCCAAGATAGCATATCTACCAATTAACAGTGACAACACAATGGAAAAATAGATGAGGAAAAATGCCCATTGTTTTCAGTGCATAGTATATCAGGCACAATTCTGAGATATAAGTCATAAATCATTTTTTAAGCTATCTTGAAATGTACCCAAGTTAAAAAATGTATCCCATCTATTGTTTTGCCTTAGTAAGCACTCTACTAACTGCTGTGAAAAATGATGACTTAACAAAAATGTTTTAAGTTGCTGCATCATATATCCAAGGTTTATTAGTTTCCAGAGCCTGGATCTGACTTCATTGAAATGCACCTAAGAAATTTGGCCTTAGAAATGAGCTAATGATGAATAAAGTTTTGCAACCACTTTCCTACTTTTATAAGCCAAGATTTTCAGTTCTGGTATACACCAGATGTGCAATAGGTGCAACGGTTAGGTCAAACAGAATTGGTTTTAGTACTGGATTGCCTTTCACTGCCTGCATGGTCATGTGCCATTATTTAATGCTAGATGTCAAGTACCTCATCTATGAAACAAGGATTTTTTTTTTTAAAGATTTTATTTATTTATTTGACAGACAGAGATCAGAAGTAGGTAAAGAGGCAGGCAGAGAGAGAGGAAGGGAAGCAGGCTCCCTGCTGAGCAGAGAGCCCGATGCGGGACTCGATCCCAGGACCCTGAGATCATGACCTGAGCCGAAGGCAGCGGCTTAACCCACTGAGCCACCCAGGCGCCCCTGAAACAAGGATCTTAATACCTGCCTCCCAGAATTGTTTAGGGTTCAGAGATAATGTTTATAAAGCATTTAGCACTCTGCTTGTGGTTGACCTATTTTGTGGTTGTTCCTATCATTATTGTTGTTGGCACAGTTGAAGAGGAAGAATTTCTTCTGCCCTTAAGGTGCTTCTGGCTGAACTAAGAATCAAGTTGACATGAGACAGATTAACAGAAGAAAATCAGATTTAATAGCATATATACAGGCAATCTGCACAAACATGGAAATTCCAAAGACAGTGAGGCAACAAATACTTATTTAAGCTGAGGAGAGGGGTAAGGGTCTGAAGAGACAAAGGAGAGAAAGACCATTAGCAGGAAAGTGAAATGAGATGTTTGGAAAACAAACGTTGCTCTATTGTGTAGATAAGTTTCTTAGGTAAAAAGGGATCTCTATTAATAACTCTCTTCCTGGTACAAGCAGGCATTTGATGGGAAGATAAATAAATTTATTGAATCTGTTGGTTTTGATTGCTTTTAACTCAAAATAATATTTATGCCAAAGTGGCCCATCTTGAAGTGGCCTGTCCTTGGCCCCTACAATATGCTTGAGGATTTAGTGCTCTCTCTCCCACATCAAAAATATATTCTCTCTTGGGGCGCCTGGGTGGCTCAGTGGGTTAGGCCACTGCCTTCGGCTCAGGTCATGATCCCAGGTCCTGGGTTCGAGCCCCACATAGGGCTTTCTGCTCAGCAGGGAGCCTGCTTCCTCCTCTCTCTCTGCCTGCCTCTCTGCTTACTTGTGATTTCTCTCTGTCAAATAAATAAATAAAATCTTTAAAAATATATATATATATATTCTCTCTCTTTTTTTTTTTTTTCAGGAAAAACAACTGCTTGTTCATCACTTTTCCATATATTGTTTGCCCTGAATCAAATTTATTCTAATTTTAAAAAAAACACCACCCCCAAACTGATAGTCTCCAGTCATATCTGAACTAATGTGAGTTCACTCATTGGTGAGTTATAGGTAAGACTACACCAGGTGGAGTTGTCACAAAAAGGCAACTTTATTTGCAGCAAATAAGGAGATCACAGGGAATAACTTTCAAAGCCAGGACTCCCTAAGCAAGTGAATGGATTCCTTTTGTTTAGGGTTAGGATGAATATTCAGAAAGGGGAGTTTTATCATCATATGTAGAGGTAGGTGTAATGTTGCACATGTGCCTTAAGAAAACATGCCTATACATACATTGTACATCATGTTAGTGAGTTTGTGCTCCTTCTTGGGTGGAGATTTTAGCTGGTGACTGTTGGTCAATCCATGGTCCATCTGTACATGTGTGAGTCAGTGGTTGAGCTCAATATGGTCTAAGTGATCTGAGCTGGCCAGAACTCTTCATCTTGGCAGTGACTATTGCTTGAGGGGATAGTGTTGGTTCCTATCATGGGATGCTTTGCCCACTAGGTCTTAAGTTGGAAAGAAGAAGTTAAAGAAAATGTGGGACAAAGGTCAGTGGGTACATTCAGGTGGGCAGTAAAGGTCGGACCTTATGGTCAGTCATGCAGGGTCTTGATGGTGATACAGTGTTGCTGGTTTTACTCACTCGTCCAAAAATCTAAATGCTGTTTTGAGGGACACCTGGGTGGCTCGGTTGGCTAAGCGGCTGCCTTTCGGCTCAGGTCATGATCCCAGCATCCTGGGATCAAGTCCCACATCAGGCTCCTTGTTCAGCAGGGAGCCTGCTTCTCCCTCTGCCTCTGCCTGCCATTCTGTCTGCCTGTGCTCTCTCACTCTCTCTTTCTCTCTGACCAAAAAAAAAAAAAAAAAAAATGCTGTTTTGATTGCCAACTCCAAGAGTAGCTGTTCTTCAGTATTAAGAGCAGATGAAGCCATATGTATCTCCCTGTTTGCTGAATGTGTGCAGTCAGTCAAGAGGTACTGTTAACTGAAAACCTACTCTGGTGAACTATTTATAGAATTCGTTTAAAAAAAAATACAGTGGATGCAACTTTACAAATAAATAAACTCTCTTTTTGAGTTCATGGACAGGCTTCGTATAGCCTAAAGCTGAGCTAGTTTAGGGAACCCTCTCTAAAAAAAAAAAAAAAGCATTATGTTACTTGTGCAAGTGTTGCCAAACCATATATTCCTGTGCAAACATTGATGGTCCTCTTCCTGTGTCCTGGAAGGACACATGCAAAGCCAGTTTCATTAACCTCATGGTAAATTTACCCCTGCCAAGAGGAATTAAATGTTACTGTTTTTCTCTTTTGAGAACTTTACGACCTCATTCTGAGGGGTGGGGGAACACTATGAAAACACCCATGGCACTAATAACAACACAACATTGGTATAAATCATAAGGACTAAAACGTCCGTAATAGAGAGAGAAGAATGCTTGTAGCTGTGGGGAGGAGAGTAAAAAGAACACGCTTACAAATGTAGCTACGACAATAATGATAATAAATTAATTAGTAGAGTCAACTGCCAGTTGCATTTGTGAGTTAAACAACAAACCTAGTTCTAAATCCCAACTCTGCCACATACATTGTATAAAAGTAAATGTAATCATGAAGATTGTGCACAAAGATTATGCTAGGGGTTTGCCTTATTATCTCATTTAATATTTATAATGGTGGAATGAGGTAGGCTTATTTCATTAACTTGCCCAAAATTGTTTTGTTTGTGACTTAGTGAGGGGATTGCAATCGGAGTCTGTCAAATTTTACTTGGAAGTGCCATTTCACATTGCCTTGAAAAAACTTCTCAAGAACGCTTGGACCTGGGTGAAGATCTCTAAATTTACTCTGTCAGCAGATGGAAGTGGTCTGGATTTATTATTTTGAAAACCTACTCAATTCCCTAGCAGTTTTATCCCTTATACCCCATTTAAGTAATAAAATAGCTACCAGACCAAATGCACACTAATAGGACTTCACAAGTAAATTCAGTTGGATTGCAACAGGAGAGTCATACAGTAAATGCAATAATTGATCCTAACAAAGAATTTGCCACCAAAATCAGTGGTATACTATTTTCTGTTTAATTCATTAACTCACTAAATCCTAAAGGTACTTACTAATTTAAGTAAATACTTCTGAAAAAAAAATACTGTACAGTTATTTGTAAAGCAAAAAATTGTGATCATTGTTCAGGTAGATGTTTTTAAGGTGACAATTACACATATGTATGTTTCTAGACTTCTCTGCCCACCAGAACTTATATTCTGTTCCACAGAGAATGTTGGTAAAATACTGGTAAAATACACACAAAGAATATTCTTCATTCTTTTCCTGCTCTAGATCATTTCTGCCCTTGGGAGAGCCGTCTACAATAGCTGTCTACAATAGTGAGTTATTTCATCTTCTTGGAATATGAGCTTACTCTCTAAATTTATTTCTAAATAAACAATGATAGCACGGCTCTCACACAAACTTCTGTTTGAACTTACCAACCTGAACTTACAACCTATACTTTTGGAATAAAGCTTTACTCTAGCCACAATTAATTTTCTGTCTTTGTAATTCATGCCAAAATGTGGTTGGATTACAGGAAATACTTCTAACAAAGCATTAAAGTAAATATTCTTCAGAATTGAGTTTTTTGTCTTTATGTAAAAAATAAGAGTTTAGCACCTAATGTCGTTACAAACTTTCAAACTTCTTGGAGGAAAGCCACCTGAAGGAATATTTTGCCTCTCAACCCAATTCATACTCAGTTTCCCTTTTTTCCTGGGATGACTCTGATCTTTTTTTTTTTTTCTCTTCTCTAATATTTTGTCAATATCTTTTCCGTTCCATACCACTCTAAGTCATCAAAAATATAATACTTGTTCTGATCTAATAAATGTTTACAAACTCCTAGGGTCTTGACTTTCTGTTCTAAATCCTTGAGTACATAGAAAGGGGCAATACCAAACACAATAGGCATGTTTTCCTTACTGTGTGCTAAGAACATATTTATTAATATTTTGTGTGCTAAGAACATATTTATTAATATATGAGAATTGTTAGCCTTACTCTTCACTTTGTTTTAGATTATTGCTTTGTGCACTCATTTTATTTTTGCCTGCAGGAGGCATTTGCTAGTTGTCATATGCTTCAGTAGGGTCACGTCATACAAAATCGAGAGGAGAGGGTCAGTCGGGTTGTCTGATGCAGAATCAAGAAAAGAGAGAGGGAGAGAAAGAACCAGAGAGGTAAAAGGAAAAAGAAAAAAGAAAAAAAAGAAAAAAAAAAAACTGAGGTGGAGAGGCGGATTCTCCAAGAGAGAGAAAAGTTCTGCAAGCTGGTACCGGGAGGAGGAATACATTTGGAAATGAAGAAGGATGTTTCTGAGTTTTAGTACCATTTTTGTTCTCTACCCCATTTTTGGTATGTTTATTTCTGAAGCGATGACTCGATATGCAGTGCTTCACGCATGCTCCCCATGTAACCAGTCAATGCCTGAAAAGTAACATGTAGCTATAAAGCATAGCAAGCTTCACATTCAGTGCGACAAGCCTGGGTCAGCTCAGAAAATGTTCACTTTGTGAAGAGAGTAGATTTTACAGCTCAAGGTGGCCTTCATATATTTATTGAGTAGTGCAGTCCACAGAAAGCATCCATCACTTCTATGTTGTTCAAGCTCTGCCTCTCTAAAGAAATTAAACGGTAGACACATGCCATACCTCATCACCATTCATTTTTCTTGCTGTCCTTTTCTCTAAGTCATTACTAACAATCTGAAACTTAAAGTATACTACTCTGTGTTTTACATATAAAATAAATATACAATGAAAAACTGTCTTTTCCTGAAATGATTCTTAAGGAAGTTATCTCCTAAGCTTTCTATTATATTACCAGTCAGCTTTAAAAAGAAATACATTTTTTAAAGTATTAATGTTTTTAATGATAAAATTAATTTTTCTATTTAGTAATAGAACATGACTTTTAAGCATCAAAACTCAAGGAGACAGCAGGTGTCTGACATCCAGTGAAGCCTTCTCTCAGTTTTATTTCTCTTTCCATTGTAATTCAATGGCCTATATACTAATGATATGAATTACCTTAATATCCATGAGGTTAGGAACTGGCTTGATGACAGTGATATTTGAGTTATCTTCAGAGTTTGATCTTGGGCTGGCAGAACTTGGGCAGCTGCACAGACATCGTCCACAGGAAAAAGATAAAAATAGAAATTGATCCCTTTCCCAACTAGAATCCCCGTCTCATTACCTCAGGTGGAAGTAAATATACACACATGCTCCCATGCACACACGTGCACACACGGACACACACACACACACACAGCCCTAACAACTAAATTAAATCCCCTTTTCTCTCTCTTGACAACATTAGGTTGAATTGAGTATTATCTGAAATCAGCAGTTGCCATCAGTTGGAATTCTGGAAAGGAATAATGCATGCATTTACCAGGTGACTTATGTGAACCATTTACGATTTCTCTTAAGATACGTAGTGTCTGGTTCATAAATACGCATTTATAAGTTCATATTCATATAATCCCATATTTTAAACATAAAAATGGATTCATTTCTATTACTTAAAAGCCAGTTTCTCTCTAACCTCAGTAAATAAAAATACTAGTTTAAAGGAGCAACTAAATAGAGCAATTATCAGCTAGATGCTTGCTTCAAACGGACCCTGAGTGTCTGGCAAAGGTAGTGATTAATATAATTGATTACATATGAGTGATTTAATTGCGTTTGTGTAACGTTTTTTTCAGAGTATAATATATCTGAGAGTTATATAGGGAAGCCCTGGGGTTGGTGATAACTGCTTTCTTTTTTTCCCATTTAGTCTGGCTTCTGCCACTCTTTCAGCGAATCATTTTATAGCTTCTAGATCATTCTTGGATTTGTTTGGAGAAGAGAGTAATGAGGGAAGAAATAGAGAATTGGAGTTGCAAAAGTGATTTTAGAAGTTGGAAAACATGGTATATATAATACAAGTACTCCTATTCAATAAAGTTATGTTTGTTTTCCTCCCTGCCTCAGATATGTGGGCAAAAATTTAAAGACATTCTAAAAGGTATTTATAAGATGATTTTATGCAGGAATTATTAGGGATAAATAAAGACATGACCTAACTTTCCAAAAATGATCGCTATTTCACTGGCATTAGAAGTACATAGTTATTGCTGAGAATTAGGTTAATTTGTATTGTTTTAAACTACTCAGGGCACCAAACTTTTTTTTTTTTAATTGCACCTATTGCTGAAGTACAGAAACTTTGACCTCTAATTTGTTACTTCTCCGTAAGATTCATGGAATAGTGGTTTCTTGGTGAATTTTGTTTACTGAAAAATTATGGATAATTTTTAAACTTTTAAGTTCTTTAAAAAAAAAGAGAGAGAAAAAGTCCCTGGTGACCTATGCCAACAGAGGTTACATACTTTCATGTTTGTAAATGAATTTGTTACTTTGGAGATTTGGGTCCTAAAGGTGTTTAATTACAGATTGTCTATATATATTAGTAAGTTCAATGTGACTTTAAGGCTTCCCACAGTTTTTGATGATTAACCACAATTTCTTTTGAAATTCTCTGCCTAAGATGAAATCTATGTAGGAAGAAAGCATATAAAGCCATTCTTACGTGTTTTCATAGTAGTAATGCAAAAAATGTTATTGTACCTTTATTTTATTACATCACACGGTGGGGTCATAGTACTCATTTTGTATACCTCTAATTCAGTGCTTACTTACTGTCTTCTATGCTACACTGTCAGTTCCATGAGTCTTGTAACTGTGCCCATTGTTTTTACCCTGGTGTCCCCAATACCTAATATAGCATGAGTGCCTGTCATCAAGGATTACCTTTAAATAGGAACCAAGAGCAATATATGCAGATCAGAATGGATGGTGCAGGTATTAATATCCAGGAGTTCAAGTGGGTTAAAAACGCGTGGGGTTGTATGATGAAAATTCAGAAAGGATTCGTGTAGGAGATAAGCCTTGCTTCCTCTTGGCAAAGTGGTAGATGTCATACAGTTAGAGGGGAAGAGGGAGGGCATTCTGAGCAAGGAGTGGCATTAAAGGAACATTAAAGAAGAAAATCTCCACCATTAGAATTTATCGTTCAGCGTGGTAAGTAAGGGGAGATTGTTGAAGGCAGGGACTGTATATTGCGAGCTCCAAGAATATTTGTTTATATGTTATAAGCACTCAATAAATATCTGTTAAATAAAATGATACTGACTGGACTTCTAATCTGTCCTTGAACTTAAGACCAAGGTTTCAAGCCTATTTTTTTTCCCCATTTCCTTAAGATCAAGACTCTATTTGTTTGCTTGGTATATCCAAGTTTTTACCTTCTACTATGAAATGATTTTACATCTCTGTTTTAAGAGTAAGTTTTGTGTGTACTGGAGTTCTTTTTTTTTTTTAATTCTTTATATTCTGATTTTAGCTTGGATTTTAGTACCTCCAAATTCCTTTTCCAGAGAGTGAACTACAGGTCAAAACTCTAAAAATTGAAAAGCAGTTATTATTATTTAATGAGCATTAATAAAACATCAATATGGTTTATTGTTCCTATCAGAAAGTGAAAAAGTATCTGTAAGCATTTTTCTTAATGGAAGTGGTGGTGGTGCGCATGAAACTTTAGGTAAGCTTTAGAAATTAGACGCCAGGGAAATAACTGGGTGAGGGGCAGGATCTGATGAAAATGAACTATTCATGCAGTCCATCTGGTCATTTCCACAGCTAAACTGTCACATAGGGAAGTGGATTTGTATTTTAGATTACTCACTTCCATACAGGTGTGGAGCAGGAAGTTGAGTTGCTTTGGGTTTGTACACAGGGATGTCACAGAGAAGGTGAGAGATGATGTGAATCTGAAATGAGGAGGTGGTGATGGGAATAGGGAAGAGAGGGGGTGGTCAACTAGAATCAAGACACATTCTGAAGATAGAAAGTAAGAACCTGTGTGCTTCTATGTACATGTTTTTAAGAAGAAAGGGCTACAGAAACAGCTCCAGGAAGCAACACTTATACCTCAGGACCTAGCGTGGACACAGAATAGGTCATCCTAAATATTGTGAAGTGGATTGGGTAACTAGGCAAATACCTTTCCTCAAGTGAGGAGAGATTTGGCAGAGGACAGGCAACTTGTCTTTATTTGACTGGTGGCATCTGTACTGCCTTCGTAAGGACATGAGGCCATCAATCTCGAGGGAACTGAACTAAATACCCTCATTTTTGCTACCCCTTTTAAGCAACTTGTAACAACTCCATTTATATTTAAGGAAGCTCTGTCAGATATGATTGATAATGGCTTAAATAATATTGATTGTTTGTGAGACAAAACGGAGAAAATGAAAAAGGAGAGCCGTGCTGACGCACCCTTTCTCACACCTGGTATTTGAAATGATTGTGAGGTATTGTGTTGATTACCTGAAAAGAGTGAAAACATTGTCTCAGCATTTCTGGTTTTTGTGGGAGGGAGGGATGGGGGAAGTACATAATTGGAGTTTCCACACTCATTGCACAAATAGGTGGTGAGTGCCAGAAAAGTAGGCACTGGGATAAATAATTTCAAGTAGTGGAGAAAAAAGGTATTTAAATCAAAATTTCAAAAATAGTGTAATAACTTTAAAAACCAGAATAAGCAGTGAATATGATAGAAGCGTATTTGAGCAGCCCTTCCTTCAACAAATTCTGAGGTAATGGTACTGAGTATTCAGTGATAACTTCTCTGAGCTGAGTCTTCAAAGAGACTAGACATTAGCTAAGAAAATGAAAGAGTCTAGATACATAGCATCAGAGAATTTGGAGGAGCAGAACATAATTTTAGGAGCTACAAGTGATGGCATCAAGCTATGAAGCCTGGCTTCATGAACATACAAGAAGAAATGGTCGCAGAGTGTCTAAAAACCACTCATAGAATGGAATAATTCATTTTTTTCAGCTTTTTACCTAATTAAAAAAAAAAAAAACAAAACAAAACAGGACATGTGATTCTATTTAGTTCCTTTAATGCTAAAGAAGCATTTGTAAAAATATTATAGAACGTTTGCAATCAATGCAAACTATCTATTGAAATGTGTAATCAATTTTTTAAAACGATTTTTATTTGTTTATTCATGGGAAGCAGAGGGAGAAGGGAGCCTGACTTGGGACTCGATCTCAGGACCCTGGGATCATGACTTGAGCCAAAAGCAGATACTTAATTGACTGAGCCACCTAGGCACCCGAAATATGCAATTAATTTTTATACTATTTTACACACGCATGCGTGCACACACACACACACACAGACGCACACAATTCCCCAGTATTTTTTATTTTGTCTTAATTCTATTTTTATTTTACTATATATTTGTGCCCTTGGTACACTAAAACTAAGCACCCACAATCATTTTTTAAAGTAAATTTTTAATGATTTAGAATCATTCCGGTTCACTATAGTTGATGTCTCCAACCCTGTTGTACTATATATTCCTTCATACAAATAGTATCCGTATGATAGAGCGCTGATTGTCAGGCAAAGAAGCAGAAATTGACTTAGTTCAGTTAATCCATCCTAGGTAAACACCTGCAATTTTTATTTCTGCTTAAGATGTAAATAACTGAAAGAGCACAAAATTTAGCAAAGGTTTGTTTTCTCATGTTTTTTAAAATTACATTCATAAAATTAAAATATTGCTCTATTACATCTTTCCTTTTTATACCATAACATTTATTTTCTTATTTTGAACTTTTTACTATTATAATACATATCATTATACAATGACACATATTATATATATGTGTGTGTGTGTATACTATTGTATGTATTTTGTATATATAAGCATATATATTATACAAACAGTGTAAAAAATTTCACTGTATTTCTTTCTGGTCATTATTATCTATTATTCACTTTCTGATTATTAATGAAAATAGTTTTATCATATGGAGGAAGAAATGTGAAAAAATGATCCAGTCTGTGTCCAGTATATTTGATATGCCATTATTTATTACAGTGATTAAAAGTGAGTATGAATTTGAGCTACACAAGTTCCCGTAAGGGTGGTCTTGGGGCCTTAGTTTCCTCTTCCTCAAAATGAAGATAATAGTGCCTACTGCTCAGGTCATCATAGGTAAAACCTGACAGTGCACATCAATCTTCTGCCAGCATAAGTAAGTATAGCAAATGTGGCCATAAAACAATGACAACATGCTTCATTTAGATTTTTTTCTCACAGCTCCTTTTTGCCCTCCAAAGAATCTAAATAAATTATCTAATCCATCAAATAGTCCAAATTAACCTGAAATAAAATTTGGAATTCACAAATTGAAGTCAGAATATCCTTTAATACACTATATCTATCTAAATATGAAAAAAAGCATAAAAATAGAATTTTGTGTAAAATTTCTAATAGATCTGATTCTCAAAACTTTACTTATAAACCACATGTAACCCTTTTACAGCATTCAATCCAAAGGTTTTCAGGAACTCTTGTTTACTTTGGAATATCATATATAAAATAAGTTATAATGGTCTAATTTTACCTGTGAATTCTTTGCTTAATGGTAAGTGCTGATTGGGGCCCAGCATAATCTAACTGTAAAAATTCTCTAACAATTAACAATTAAGAAATAAAATTTAGGGGCACCTGGGTGGCTCAGTGGGTTAAGCCTCTGCCTTCGGCTCAGGTCATGATCTCAGAGTCCTGGGATCGAGCCCTGCATCAAGCTCTCTGCTCAGCAGGGAACCTGCTTCCCTCTCTCTCTCTCTCTGCTTGCCTCTCTGACTACTTGTGATCTCTGTTGAATAAATAAATAAAATCTTAAAAAAAGAAGAAATAAAATTTAGTTATTTTATTTATTAATAATTTATTAATAATTTTATTTATTAATAATTTATTTTATTTATGCAGAATAATTGATATAAAAGAATCATGTAAACAAAATTCTTATTAAATGAAAAATAAAAAAGAAGAGTGGAAATAGGAAAAGAAGTAAAATTTATCTGAGTGTAATTTGGATCAAGGTCAGACATACTTGGGGGAAGTTGAATAATTTTATGGAATTACATATTGCATCCTTGATCTCCAGGGGGACTTTTAAAATCTCTACTAAAATAAGATTTCATCCACTGAAAAAAAAAAACCACAACAGAATATTCCATTTGTGTTTTGAAGCTAGTTACTATGGTTTTGTAAACTATTTAACCCATATATAATATAAAGTGATTCACATGCACAAGTATTTTGTGTCTTTATATGTTCTTAATAAATAATAATAATGTGATTATAAATTAGTTTTTAAATATCTAATTAAGTGCATTACTAATTATTCTTTGTTATGGTAATGAGAAACAAATTAGTAAATAGCGTGCTCTTTTTTGAAGCCATATTTTTAAATTATCTTTGTGTCTAGCACTGATCAGTGCTCTGAACAGTTAACTTTTCCTACAAGTAGTTTGGGAAGAACTGAGGTGATGCTATTTTAGCTTGTTTTGCATTCAGATACAAAATGATTAATTTTCAACCATTTTTCCATTGAAGACAATCCAAAACACATTTTTCACACAGCTTTTCTTTTAAAAGCTAAATGCTTCATACAGGTCTTTGAATAAATTTTGCACGTGTAGCTAAAAAGCTTTTTTATGCTGTAATATGAGATATTTCCACTGGAATTGTAGCTTATTAAGTAACTTAGAATATTTAGAAGGATTCTGACATATCTAGACAACCCAAGAAATTTGAATACAGCAGTCCCCCCTTCTCCATTGTTTCGCTTTCCACAGTTTTAGTTACTTGTAGTGAATTGTGGTCAAGACGCAGAAGATCCTCTTTTTGAGGTATTGTCAGAAGGTCAATAATAGCTTAAGGGTACATCACGCCTATGTCATTCACCTCATTTCATCTCATCATGTAGGCATTTTATCATCCCACATCGTCACACAAGAAGTCTGAGTACAGTACAATAAGATATCTTGATAGAGAGAGAGATCACATTTACATAACTTATTACAGCATACTGTTATAATTGTTCGATTTTATTTTTAGTTTTCTTGTTAATCTCTTACTGTGCCTAACTTAAAGTTAAATTTATCATAGTTAATATGTGTATATTGACCTACATAGTTAATGATATTGTAACAACTTTGTATAGTGACAGATGGAACGACTTAGCTATGGTAACTATTTCATAATGTATAAAATATTGAATTACTGTACTGTGCATAGCACACCTGAAATATATAATATTGTATGCCAGTTATTCTTTAAAAAAAAAAAAGGAATCAAGCAGTGTTTTCCATGCAGGAGTAGTAATTATGTTATTTATGTCTAGGGACTTTGACCTTTCTTCTCCGGATGAAGTCCCAAATCCTGCCGGGTGTTTCTTGTTGTTCTAATTGGAGCTTAGAATGCATGTTCCTATAGGATTATTGTTACAAATCATTCAACCATTTTGTACTTCAGTTACCTCTTCTGTAAAACAAAGAATTGAGACAGATTATGAAATCTTTTGTACATTTAAAATATTCCATTATTTTCATGAACTACACAGATTTTAGGTCAAATTGATCTTCTGAGTTAATCTGGGCACCTGTCATTTTTACATTGTTTTCATGAGAACATGCATTTTAAAATCTTAACAGTCTGCTGATAATATATTTTGAACATAACTCATTCATCAGTTGTGAATTGGCCCAATATGAGGACAGAGATAAGACAGGTCTCCACTGATCCTTATATCTAATTTTCCATGAGATCTAGTTCTATGTTAACGAAAGGCCACATCCACAAAGTGGGATTTTATTAATCCAGTGAAGAGTTGTTTAACATAATATATCCATAAACTTTCTTAAAAGTAACTAAATTCATCTGTATGTACAAAGTTCTGGGTCAGGAGGCAGATAACAATAGATTTATGCATCAACCTCAAACATCAACAGGTTCATTGTTTATCAACTAGTGATGTTATTAATCCAAATAATTTTATATATGCACCAAGTGAAGGAAAAAAATATCTCAAATTTCTTCCAGCCTTGTCTATATACCTAAATGATTTTCTAGTCAAAAATCTTTATATGAGATGGGGTGCCTGGGTGGCTCAGTGGGTTAAAGCCTCTGCCTTCGGCTCGGGTCATGATCCCAGGGTCCTGGGATCGAGCCCCGCATCGGGCTCTCTGCTCAGCGAGGAGCCTGCTTCTCCTTCTCTCCTCTCTCTCTGCCTGCCTCTCTGCCTACTTGTGATCTCTGTCTGTCAAATAAATAAATAAAATCTTAAAAAAAAATCTTTATATGAGAAACTGAAATTTATCAATATTTGTCAATATCAGAATTTATCAATATATCTAGAATTTCCATTTGTAAGTTTCTCAGCAACAGTATGGTATTTTGCACATAGTAAATAATAACTAACTTAATAATGGTAAGGGATTGGAATGAAGTTGTGGAAGAATATTAGATGCTTTTGATAATGGTATTGCCAAAAATCAGTGATAAGTTCAATAAGAATGATGGTAAAAATGTTAAAACAGCAATAGTGAGGGGCATCTGGGTGGCTCAGTTGACTAAGATGCCGCCTTTGGCTCAGGTCATGATCCTGGAGTCCCTGGATGGAGTCCCATGTTGGGACTCCAGGGAGCAGTCCCTGCTCAGTGGGGAGTCTGCTGCTGCTTCTTGTTTAGACCCTCCACTCCCTCCCCCACTCATGCTCTCTCTCTTACTCACTCTCTGTCTCTCAAATAAATAAAGAAAATCTTTTTTAAAAAGCAACAATAATGAGATAAGTTACTTTATTTGTACTAAGACGAAGAGTAGCTCTTTCCAAGCTAGCATAAAATATTTTTTCCTATCTTTAATTATGGACAATATAATAATTTGAGACTATTTCTGAAAGGAAAAAAAAAATAGCTATAGAGGAAAAATCTTTTGGAGAACTGAAACAGTAAATAAGACCCGTTTCCCCCAGCAGAATTCAATGTGTTCTTTGAATAATACATATCCTGTAGATTTATTTCATTTTTTAAAAAGATTTTATTTATTTATTTGACAGGAAGAAAGATCACAAGTAGGCAGAGAGGCAGGCAGAGAGAGAGGGGGAAGCAGGTTCCCTACTGAACAGAGAGCCTGATGCGGGGCTCGATCCCAGGACCCTGAAATCATGACCTGAGCCGAAGGCAGAGGCTTAACCCACTGAGCCACCCAGGTGCCCCATGTAGATTTATTTCAATAACTCTTTTATGCTCCAATATGTGTATATGTATTCTCTGAGGAAGGTTAAAGGACTAAAAGGATATTTTTAACACATGATGATTTGGACTAAATGAATGATAAGGTGTGTCTTCCAAAATTGGTATGCTATTACTCTTACTTGTTTTCATTGTTAAGATTACTACTATTACTACTAACCGTCACATTTGGTAGAGTTAAAAAAAAATAATGCTTTATTTGATTTATTTATATAATTATATATAGATTTTTTTTTTTAAATAAGAGATTACAAAGGTCACAAGGTATGGGGTGTGTGTGTGTGTGTGTGTGTGTGTGTGAGAGAGAGAGAGAGAGAGTGATATTGTGTTTATTAATCACCTGCTGGGCGAGATGCTTTAGAGATTAATCTTTACAACAATCCTAGAGTTGGTACTATATGTAGTTTAGGAAAAAGATGCAGGAAGGTTTACTAGCTTGGTGAAGGTCATACAACACTGAATAGCAAAGCTGGTCAAATCCAGGTGTATAGAACTGCAAATCCCAGATTTTTTATTACTAATATTTTATTTTGTAAATCATTATGAGAACAAAAATTATTTACCAGATCCTTCTTCTACCCTTCTTCTTCTTCTTACCCTTCTGCTGCTGCTTCTTCTTCATGCAAAAAGGTGGTTTTATTAAAGCACAGTACAGGACCAATGGTCAAAGAGAGCTGTCCCTGCTACTCTTCTGAATTCTAAAATCTGCTAAAAACGTCTAAGAGTCTACAGGATATATAATACCTTATTTATTAAGAATACTTTTTTTTTAACTGAGAAATTCTTTTAAAATGTTGCCCTATGATGAACCCCTCCATCTGTCATCCTAAAGTAGATGTAAATTTTGCCAATTAGAGAATTCTTAGGCAGGGGAGCTTTGAGAGTTGAGGGGTTCGAGGTGCTGAGCCTGCAGAAAAGGCATGGCATGCGTAGGAGGCAATATGCAGAGTGTAAAGAATTCAGTGAAAGCAAGAATTTGAATCCAGGCTTAATGCTGAATCGTATGTGAAAGTCCCATAAATAAAACAGAGAAACAAAATGCTCTGATTGAAATGGGATTTCAGAGGATCAGGAATTGTATCCGTATAGCAGCACCTCCAGAGGTGTTCGGCACAGAAAATCGCTTGCTCATAGTAGCTTCATCAAATTAACTCTCAACAAAACCTAGACGACAGGAAAATTTGATCAGTTGAGTTTTATCCTACTTCAGTCTTTTGCCTTCAGAAGACACATATTTTTCCATAAGTATATGACATCCAGAATAAGATGGAAGAGACTTTAGTGACCGCAACCAAATAGAATGTGTGGATCCTGTCTGGAATCTGAGTTAATCAAAGCAATTATATATATATATATTTTGGAGAGGAGAGAATCAGGAAATGAAATCAAGAAATGCTTATTAAATTAAAGAAATTATTGTTAGTTTTATTAGATACAGTAGTTAGTTGTGGTTATTTTTTAAAGTCCTCATTTGTTAGAAGTAAATATTGAAGCCTTTATGAGAAAGGGGTAGAATATTGGGATTGCTTTAAAGTATTCCCAGGTTGAGGATATAGGAGGAATGGGAGACAATAAATGAAACAAAATTGGACATGTTCAAAAGTGTTGAAACTGGATGGATGGGTTCATGGGTATTTATTTTACTAGTCTCTCTACTTCATATATGTTTGGAAATTTCCATAATAAAAAATTTCCACTAACTTATGTTATAGTCCACATGAGAATATTTTCCTGACCTAAATCTGTCTGGCCTCATTGGGATTTGGCAGACATATTCTGCCAAATGTGTAGAAAAAAAGACTTAAGAATGGTTAGAGGAAAATACTCATCCAAATTGAAATTGAGTTCAAAATAAAAGTGCTAATAAAATATTGTAACACTTTAAACTTTTAATTTTGTTTTTCTGTTTTAATTCTTTTAAACATGCAATAGAATTGCTTATTGTGTTTTTCTTGATTTCATTGCTTTTTGAACACCAAATTAATTTTCAGCTATTGGGAAATGTTACAACTGCCAAATTGCAGATAAGCTGTTGGCTTGCAGTTGAATAGATATTTGTTCCTGAAACAATTAAAGAAAACTGAACTACATTTGCTATAAGCATTTTTTTAATAATGCCCATATGTTTAAAAGAAGTTATAGACAGTGTGAAAATTTGTGATGAGCAAATGGTCACAGTATATACACCCAGCTTCAGAGAAGCCTGAAAGTAAATACCATGGATTTAGTCAGTAAACCTAGCTTATAGATCGGTACAGGTATCACACAGGAAACTGCTAACAGGAAAATAAATTATCATCCTGTTTACTGTTACAAATTCAAAACAGGACAAGATTTCTGGAGCTACTTAGTTCCTGGATAATTGGGTACCCTGGTCAGAAACATGATTTTGTTTTTTAAATAACATCTTTTCCTGATTATTACAAAATTGCAATAAATAGATTTTGGTATACTTCTTTTCAGAACCAGCATGTTTTCATGGTACTCTGTGAGATGTTGACTAATGTAGCACTTCTAGGTTATTTGCTCAAGGGCAAGATTGACTGCAGGACCTATGGTGGAGGCAAACTTCTATCTGATTTAAATAGCCCATAGATAATTAGTGTATGATTCACATGACTCACCTTAACTAAAACACCATCTTAGTGTAAAGCACCTCATTGTGAGTTAATAGTTTACTAGTATTGTGCTATAATAACCGTATTTGGAATCTAAATGATATGTGGAAAATGTGAAAGTTTCCAAAATACTGATGAAATTCTCAATTATTATAATATCATTGCAACTTCTACTCAAACTTTTCCAGTGCTAGATGACTTTCTTTTTTTAAGATTTTATTTATTTATTTGACAGCAAGAGAGAGAGAGAGAGTGCGTGAGCCAGAGCAGGAACATGAGCAGAGGGAGTGGGAGAGGGGGAAGCAGGTTTCCTACTGAGAAGGGAACCCGATGCAGGGCTCTATCCTAGGACACTGGGATCATGACCTAAGCCAAAGGCAGATGCATAAGGACTGAGCCACCCAGGCACCCCATAGATGACATTTTGAAAATAAGTAGCACACTACTTTGATTTGGGACTGATTTTAAATGTTCTGTCTTTTGGTGCTTTTGAATAAGTTGTTAAAATATTTATATATATATATATATATATATATATATATATGACTGTATATACTATATTATATATAATATTTCACTCTCTATATATGTATTTCATAAAATTGAGGTTTTAATTGGATACTTGTAATCATCTTTAAATGAGAATGCTTTTAAAATCATGAAGTATTCAAGTGACCATTATATACCAAAAGCAACCTTGGAGTTTTTTATACAATAAACAGTTTCATAGTCAGAGCATATAGAGAACAAAGAGTACTGTATATATATATGTTACTAATTGAAAAAGGAAGTATTTTGCATACATGGACATTTCAATAATATTGTCTTGAAGTATTCATATGAGGTGAAAAGTATGAGGCAAAATTCATATAAAGGTAACAAAACATTTTGGTATGTCACCAACAGTCATTTTTTTATGCTTGCACACATAATCAGTTACAGTTCCAAATACATCTTTGATGTGAGTCTCATTTCTATTCTGCTGGTAGCGTGAGTGCACATGTGTGTTTTCTTCTGTGCTGTGTTGGTGAATAAAATGCAAGCTGAGCAAAACAGGGGGGGCTTCTTTACAATTTTTTCACAGAGCAACTAACCAGCTGATTGCCTAATACAATCAAAATGAACCCTAGAATACAAAAGAATGTATAGATTTTGAAAAGGATAACAGGCATATTGAGAATCATGCTGAGATCTAATAGGAATTTACAATATTTTTCTTTTCCTTTTCCTGCCCAGACTCCCCTCTGTGTGGAACTATTTCTTTTGTGATGGTGTTTCAATGCTTTTGCAACAGAGGGACTAGGACTTAAGATGAAGGGAACAAACTAAAACAAAAGTAGAACGCTCTCTCACCTTGCTCCCTTTTTCTTGGCCCTTATAGAAAACTGCTAATCCTACTTTCATATTCCACCCAGAAGGACAGAATGTAAAACCAAGTGACAGAGAAGAGCATAGCCATTTTGAAATCATCAATTCAATGAACCTTGATTAAAACACCTGGAATGGGGGCACCTGGGTGGCTCAGTGGTTAAGCCTCTGCCTTCAGCTCAGGTTATGATCTCAGGGTCCTGGGATTGAGTCCCACATCGGGCTCTGTGCTCTGCAGGGAGCCTGCTTCCTCCTCTCTCTCTCTCTGCTTGCCTGTCTGCCCACTTGTGATATCTCTCTGTCAGATAAATAAAATCTTAAAAAAAAAAAAAAAAAAAACACCTGGAATGCTCTTCTGACCCAATTAAGTCTACACGTTGTTCTAAATATGCATGTGTGGAAAGGAGAGTATGAGGGGGAAAAACATATGTTATCTAACTTCGGCGGTCAATTAACTTTTGCCTACCACTGAATTTTCAGATTGAATTAGTAGCATATATATTTACAAAGCTAAGATACTAATAGTAGTAACTAATACATCCTACCGTGTTCAGGTGCTTGTTTGGAGTGTTTTATAAATATTGATGTCCTATGAATTTAGGTACTTTTATTGTTCCCTATTTCACATATGAGGAAGTTGAGGCATGGAAAGGTGAAGTGACTTCCTCGTATCCTGAATCCTAGATTCAGTTCTAAAGTCCAATTCCAGAATCTGACCTAACTCTTCATTTGCTAGTTTTCATATATCCTTTATGA
This sequence comes from Lutra lutra, assembly GCF_902655055.1. Classification (NCBI taxonomy): domain Eukaryota; kingdom Metazoa; phylum Chordata; class Mammalia; order Carnivora; family Mustelidae; genus Lutra; species Lutra lutra. Next base: position 26,922,688 of record NC_062281.1, read on the forward strand.
GGGCATTCCAGACCCATAGATTTGTGATTTTAAAGCATTAGTTCATCTAAATCTAATGACAGTCTGTAAGCTGCTTTATCCTTTCTGTCACAGAGCAAAGAAATCTTGTTATTTTAGCACATTGGCACCATGGTGAATGAGCTACCGACCAACTGACAACTACCACGGCCCTTAGTGACCTACTTCCTTGTCTTCTACCAAATGTGATCCCTTTTACAATCAAAGCAAGTTTGAATGAGACCTGAATTTACCACAAAATCTTAGACATTTAATTTTACCGTAAACATGAATGGTTAGATCAGCTCCTTTGGTCATGGTCCCATCTGAGTCTGAGGGCTTTTTTTCCTTTTAAAACTAGTGTGCCATTGGGATACTCTGTGACTGATTCCTTCCTGAGAGGAAAACAAAATTGACAAAGGCAAAATGAAAACCCTTCTGTATTTGCATAAACTCAATAATTATTTTTAATTCGATAACTCCAATCCTAATCACTGAATAACATCAATCGTGTCCATGTTTGTTTTATTATCCTCATTTAAAGTTAATTGCTAAATCAGTTAGCCTCTGTACAATGAATGCCCCAGCTAGTTATTTCGATGGTACAAGAATTAAGTGCAACTTCCAAGTTTCTGACTTGCTTAGGCAATGGTGGAACATTCAGCAACAATTGAGAGTAGAGAACTACTTATTTATGTTCTCAACAAATGCACACTCCTCTGGGCGCAAAGCCGTATCGTGCCCAATGTCACACCTCACTCGTCTACTATGCTGTTTTCCACCAAGATACTTCCACCAAGATACTGCAGACTGCTGGTCTGCAATGTGCCTTCTAATTCTGGAGATGTATTAATATTCAGGAATTTCTTTATGCCATTCCAGCCACCCTTTCATCGTTTATTGATGTACATTTGAAATGGCTAAATTAAGCAGAATGGATAGTCTCATGACTTCAACTAATGTGGCTAAAGGAGAAATGGCAGAGTTGGTACAGAATGAGGAAACAAATCGTTTTTTGAAACTAGTTAAGTGAGCACTTGCATCATGCAAACTGCCTCAGTAAATGGACCCCCGCCTTTCTATCTTGGTTAGATAGAATACTGTAAAAACTAGATGTCAAATAAACCTTGCTTTATCTACAAAGAAAAATAGATAAACACAATGTCCTGTCTCATTCTGCGTTTCTTTGCTCATGGGGGAGCAAATGAACTAGGAAATTTTAAAGTTAGGGTGAATATCCTATCTATATGATCAAATTAGAGGTTTTCTCTATTTAAGTGATTTAAGCAGACTAAGTGACATTTAAAAATCTAAATTGTAGAGGTACCTGGGTGGCTCAATTGGTTAAGTGTCTGTTTTGGGGTCAAGTCATGATTTTAGGGTCCTGGGATCAAACTCCTCCTTAGGCTCCCTGTTTCTCTCCCTGTTCCTGCTCTCTCGCTCGCTCTCTCTCAAAAAGATAAATAAAATCTTTATTAAAAAATCTAAATTGTAGGGCACCTGGGTGGCTCAGTGGTTAAGCCTCTGCCTTCAGCTCAGGTCATGATCTCAGGGTCCTGGGATCGAGTCCCACATCGGGCTCTCTGCTCTGCGGGGAGCCTGCTTCCTCCTCTCTCTCTCTCTGCTTGCCTGTCTGCCCACTTGTGATCTCTCTCTGTCAGATAAATAAAATCTTAAAAAAAAAAAATCTAAATTGTAATTTTTTTAAAGATTTTATTTATTTATTTACTTGTCAGAGAGAGAGAGAGAAAGAACTCACAGAAGCAGGCAGAGTGGCAGGCAGGGGCCGAGAGAGAAGCAGGCTCCCTGCCAAGTAAGGAGCCCCATGCGGGACTGGATCCCAGGACCCTGAGATCATGACCTGAGCTGAAGGCAGAGGCTTAACCACTGAGCCAACTCATATAATTTTTTTTTGTTTTTTAATGCAGCCTAGAACACCTCCTACATGTTACCCTTTTGTGGTTGGTAGAGGACTTGCTTTTAAGAATGGATTAAATGATTAGCACAGCAATGATCTGCATTAAAAGATGTGCCCAGCATGTCCTATTGTTGGTTTACAATTAGTTTAATTGGCTGACTTAACATCTTTCCATAGGTAAAGATAAGCTGCCACCTGAATGACTACAAATACAGTTAATGGGGTCTAAGAGAAAGACTCTCTGGACCAGTTGGCTTTCTGACCCCAGTTGTTTCCGGTATATCATAGAACAGAATCAACAATATTAATTAGATTAATAAACTGTATTCTAGAATAAAATATATGGAAAATAAGAGGCTCAGAAGTAATTTCAGAGATAATAAATAGATTCTTTGCATAGACTGATTTGTAGGGGTATTTTACATGTTTATTTCTGCCTTATTAGGCTTCCCTTTTCTTCTTTTTTATAACTTGCAATAATACACATATAACATTATAAAACGGATTTCGAACAAAGGAGTTAAAACATTATTTTTAAGATCTATCATGCTTAAGAAAGGGGAAAAATTTACTTAGAGTGGTGCTTCCCTTAAGAAGCAGCTTAGCGTTTATAGCCTATTCTAATAACCTGAGAGCAAAGTGCTTTTGATCTTCACAAGCAGATCTCCAGAGAGAGGGAAAGCAGCCCTGGAGCTGAGATGCAGAGAACTTTGTATCTCTGTTGGAAACTAAGAGAAAGAAGACAGAGGGCTCGCTGATTATTTTAGATGGCCTGATCAGCCCAGACTTTGGGGGTTAATTGTAGTCCTAGAAATAAAATGATGGTCCAGTCATTAGGCTGAGGTATGTAGATCAGTGTTAAAAGGGTTTTTGTTTTGTTTTGTTTCGTTTTTTAAAGAGAGTGTAAGTTGAGTCCCATGCAAATATAAAGTAAACATGTATCAAATTTTTTTTAATCAAAAATTTTATTTAACTCAGGAATTAAAGAGGGTTTTAGTAAATACTACAGTGGTTTAATATAGAATTCAATAGCCAAGTATAGATCAGTGGATAGAGAGGCGGATCTATACATAGATAGATAGATACATAGATAAGCATGGAATGCTGAAATGAATTTACAGGTCTGTCCATTGGACAATATACCATTGCATACACCACAGCCCCCCCAAAACACAGGTGACCCAGAAGGGTAGGCTAAAAAACATCTCACCGAACACAACATACAATTACCTTTTGATCCATCTTAAAGTCTTTCACAGTTTTTCCTACAAAGACCTCAACCATGCAAAGGGTACAGTTGGCCCTTCAGAATATTTTAGAAACAGAAGACCTACTGCTGTGTTAATGTAAGAAAACTAACTAAATAAAGACATTTGTGGATGGCCTGGGGAAGCAAAACACAAGGTTTACCATTTAATACTTGAAATTTCTAGCTGAGAAATATTTGGTTCGGGCTTGTAACATAATTTAATGAGGCAATACTTAACCAGGTAATGTATAGGAAATCATATCACTGTGCAGGTGTTCTTGATTTTTCATACTACAGAAAAGTTATGCAAAAATATACTTTAAACTTTTACTTTTCATATAATGGCTTAGTATACTCTCAGAGTAACTTTTTTTTTTTTCCTAATAAAAGTTATTTTTAAGTTAAGATTTCCATTGGGTAAGTTAATGCAGTTAGAGCCTGTTGAAGAGTAGTAGCTTACTACTAGTTAATAAGTGCTTAATGAAGCTAGATTCAACACATCACTCCTTATTCCCTGTCCTTCTCAGTTCTCCCCACTGTCATCTCAAAATGAGCACCACCAATTGCAGGCATAAGTTACTAAGGACACTCCAAGGGCATGCCCTACAGTTTTCATTACTTAACATGATACAAATATGCAGTATTTATGGCTCTATTGTTAGAAGTTACCCTTTTAACATATCTAGTTCAGAAGTGACACAAAATTCTGGTCTGTCTGTAGAAAGGTAATAGTTGTGAATAAGAGGTCTAAAAACAAGAAAAACCATTGTTTTTCCTTTTTTCCTTAGAAAAACCCTTGGATGACTGTTGTTGTTTTGTTTGTTTGTTTGTTTGAAGGGGAGTTGTTTTGTTGTTGTTTTTTTAGATATTGTTTGTAATGTGGTGGTTTGCTTGGGAATTGGGCAAGTTTCCTAAGGAAATATTTGAAATATTTGGCAGAAAGAGTTAAACGATGTTGAATTTAAGTGGTTTCTTTTTCTTATGTCTTCCCAAAAAAGATACAGAGAAAGAATAGTTTATCTCCCAAGAGCCTCATTGCACAGTGTTTTTAGCAAAGTGCCTGTCATTAGACTAACACTATTGTGGGGGGACACTTGGACAGGCAATGACAACATCTGCATTATAGTAGAAACTTTCAAAGACACTGTTGAAAACAGATCAAGCACCAATCTTAAAAAAAAGCAAAAACAGAAAACAAAAACTCTTAATATTTTTTGGAATATTTTGGAAATGGCTTGGAATTTGGTGGACCAATATATGGGTCTTTTAAAAAGGTCTGGACTGAAATTTCATGACTTGTAAACTATTAAAAAAAATAGAATGCATGTATCTGATTCAATAGAAACATAAATGTGTTTTCATAACTTCTAAGAAATGTTTTCAGGAGGATTATTTATGAAAAATAGCACAACAATGTGTAGGAATTGTCCAAAGCAACAACTCTGTATCTGCCCTCATTTCCCTTTACCTCACAAAGAACTGGACTGAGATCACCAGCTTATTTTAGCAGGCACAAAAGAAAAAAAAAAAAGTGTATCTTTGTTTACAGTATTATGTGTATGTGTTCATATGAAAAACTCAGCATGTTTCAAATGAATTACGCTGTCCTCAAGAGACCACCAGAGGATTACCATAACCTTGACTCAAAGTGTAAATTATGAGGAACTTTAAAATATATATATGTATAATTGAATTACAGTAATGTGATTTTGAGCTTATAAAAGTCACCTTGTCTTAACATTATTAAACTTAAAAAAGTACTTTTAAATGCCATAATTTTTCTATTCAAAAAGTGTTTTAAGGATATTTTTTATTATTTTTTTTTCTTTTTTAAAAAAACACAAAATACAAGCTTATTTCTGCTCTGGAACAGGCTCTTTCTTTTAAGTTATACTTTGGGTCATTTCTACATATAACGTTCACATATAATTAAAGGAAAAGTACAAAAAAGAGACCTTTATAAATATCTATTGATAAGTACTTCAGATCGGTATTTACCATGAAAAACCAACCATTTTGTAAACTTGTATATCTCAATTGCTGAGGAATTATAAATTATATTTCTTGATTTTGGCAAAATATTAGCAATGCTTAGGAATCATTTTAAAGTCAAAATGTAAACTAAACACTGTACCTTTAAAGTATGTTGCTGATATTTTTCCAGTGTAATTATTACTTATAGCAGAACAGCATTTTAAAAGCAATCTAAAGAAATCCCCCTAAATTAAAATATTGTCTATCTTATATAAAAGAGGAGAAAAAAAATTAGAAAAAGAGAAGAGAGTCACAAAGTGAAGAGAACCAAACTACCAATGGGAAAAATCAGAATTATTATAAAGTATTAATCACCAACCTTACAGTTTCTGATCTACAGATAAATGTTATACCCATTTAATTTATTTTTTAAAAAATAGTATTTAAAAAATTTTATTGCTTTTAGGCCATGGTCATTACCTTATGACCTGAGATATGTGTGTTAGGCATATCAACCAATTGGCACCTACCCTCTTTTAAAGGTAGAAAAAAGATGAGTATTATATTGTAATACTTTGTTCTCTCTCTCCTCCTCTTTCTATTTTTTTTTTTTGTTTTGTTTTGTTTTTTGTTTTCATTTTTGGATGGTTGGTGATTTGTTTGCTTCTCCTGGTTCCTGTTGATCAGTGGTGTTTGGCCAGTTTGTATTTTTCCAGACATCACTCCACGATGTTGTTGAGGTGTATGATGGGCCAACTCAGCAATCTTCTCTGTTATCTTCCCTCTCAGGATCCCATTCAGGTATCCTTTACTAGAACTGCCATGCATCAGTTATTGATTAAAGACTGACTTTGATTGGTATTAGAGTAAAATTTGAGATTTATGTCATCCATATGAAAAATAAACTGAAAATAGAATCACTCTTTATTTTAAACAAAAATAGAAACACAATAGTAACTCAAACGCTTGAGAAAAATATAACCAACTATTTTGGGAGATTGTAATCAAGTAAATATAATATTTAGTCACTGAGTCTGTGGTATTTAATGTAATAGAAAATATTTAAGGATTATTTTTGAAATGAGACAATATGTATCAAAATGTAATAAAAGCCTTATGGTAGAAAGGTTGAGATTGAAACTGAACCCAAAGAAAATATATTGTCAGAGGTAGGCTATCTTAAAGTAATTTGATAGAACATAGATTGACATTTTCAAATAACAGTGTAAATTAATATAATTTGTTAGGTTTACTGAATGAAATTATTTATGATATCTTAGTGTTTGTTTTGTTGAGTAGGAGAATCACTTCCACTGAGTTCAGGTAATCAGATCACAATTCGATTTACTTCAGTTGGACCAATAACAGCTAAGGGATTTCACTTTGTTTATCAAGGTAAGTGACCCTGTAGCCTAGAAACACACTAAGGAATGATATCAATTTCCTCATGCTATGTTCAGAATTATTAATGATGAGATCCTCATAACCATATAGGAGAGACCAAAGTTGTTTTCAGTTGTTTTTTTTTTTAAGTTTCGCTCTGTTCCTCCCCCATTACTTGAAAACTGTTAATTTGACCAAAGTTAAAAGTGACCTTTTGCTTCCATCATCATTCTCAAGTATGATTTCCCTTCCTTCCAACATATTGTTTTAAAACATTTTTTTTCTGACAACTCTTCACTCTCTGCATCTTCTATTTTTCCCATAGCCTAGCATTCTAAATTAAAAATGTACAGAATTTTGTGCTGATGTACTTAGACAAGCAGGGAAATCATTATTTCATTCTAAAATTTTAGTTTTTCATTCTCTCAGGAGATTTCAAACTTTCTTCATGGCTATTAAATATTTTTGTGTAATTGAAAGCTTATTTACATAGTTTCTTCTCGCCTTTTATAGACAGGCTTCAACATTATCATTAAATATTAGGGCTATAATTTGAAACATTTTGTTTTAATTGTGTATGATCATGTAGTATTTATTCTTAAATGTATCTTGAACTTTATTTTTAAGAAATTTATAAACATACATGGTTTGATACTTTTATTAACGTTATCCCATTTATAATGTTGTCTATAATATTTTACTGTTTCATTTTTAATAGTATTCCTTCATTAAACAGGATATGATATTATGAACTTAAAAAGGCACTATTACAAGTCACATAAGAGGAATCAATCTATTTGGAATTCATCATATCATTTTTTGGGCTGTTGTCAAACTCTTTAATCCCATCTGTATGTGTTTTAAAAAGAAAAAACATCCTGTTATCATTCTATTTTACTAAACCAAAAAAAAAAAAAGTCACAATCGAAGTACATACCTATAAAATCTAAAAGCAATTTCAAATTTAATATTGTATGATTATTAAATAAAACTTCTATTGTTGTTAATCTGTCTGACTTATACTTAGCCTTGAACATAATTATCTTCAATAACAAACATATTTTGAACAATTAAGTTTGTGAACATACTGTGAAATTAGTACAATGTTGTGTTTTCTTTTTTAAATCTATGAAACCACTGAAAAATAAAATGTGACATTACCTCATGTAACCTGACACATGTTGGAACATGGTATCCCAATATAAAAAGAAAAAATATATCTTTCAGTCATCATCCCGTAAATGGAAATACCTAATTCAAACTATTTTGTTGTATTAATGAGTTTAGTAAAACCAAAAAAAAAACCAAAACCAAAAACAAAAACAAAACTTACTTGATGTTGTTTAAAGGATTAAAAGTAAGATGTTTTTTTAAATAAAAAAATTTGATGACAATAGCAATATTCATTTTAAATTATATTTTTTTCTGTATGAATATTAGAACTTTTAGAAATATATTCAAGTTGTTAATTTCAGTGCTGATAAAAAGTGAAGATTTCTTTGAAATTTGTTTAAATAGCATTTTGAAATCTGCATTTTTCGACCAAATATGAAATTAAAATCAACAATTATTTGTACACAGCTGTTCCTAGAACAAGTTCTACACAGTGCAGCTCTGTGCCTGAACCAAGATTTGGAAGAAGGATTGGCAATGAATTTGCAGTTGGTTCATTGGTTCTTTTTGAATGTAATCCAGGATATATTCTCCATGGATCCATTGCAATTAGGTGTGATACTGTGCCCAATTCTTTGGCCCAATGGAATGATTCCTTACCTACCTGTATTGGTGAGTATGTAAGCTTGAATGCTTTGTGATTGTACCTATTTTATATCAAAATTAGTTATCTTGTATCTATCAATAATTCTATTTTAGATCTAATAGTTATACCTTAATTTTTAAATACTCCATTAGTTATGATGTACCTAAATAGGGCAAGCAAATATGGATATTTGCTGTAGTTCATATATAATGTGATCAATGAAAAATATTTTGTGTTGAATTAGCTGGATAGTTTCCTCATTTATTGATTTAGATGTATGAAGATATATGCACATATTGCCAATAACACAAAATTTGAATGCTACTAATATGGGATTGTTGAAATAAACATCTCTAAAATTTTATGCAGAGATTCCTACAGTATGTAAAGAATTTATATATCTTTTAAAGATCTCAGAAGCTGATTTTTTTTTAACATATTCTATTTTGGCAACAAAAGAATTACAAAATATGCATTAGAAAATAAATCTGTTTTTTTTCTTTTATCTATTTTTTATAAATATGTGTAAAAAATACAAAATAAGAGATCTTCTCAGTCTTTTACAAGTCTAAGTGATAACTTTTTGATGAGTGGAATACATATAGTTAGCCAGAAATCTAATTGTTTAAAACTTCATTTTTGTAAGACTTTATCTAATTTAAATTGGTAAATAGAATATACACTTTCTAAAATTGTAAGCTCTTAACCCTGTTAAATTATATTAAACAGATTAAAATATTTCCTAAACCACAAAAAATTTAGAATTTTATATTACTTCAAGTTCATTACAATGACTTTTGGCTCTTGTATAGTTCTATAGATAGGGAAAAGGTATGCTAGGAAGTTTATTACTTTTTTGTCCCAAGAGCATATCTGGAAATTATTTTCTTTGATTACATGGTATAATGTTATTTTTTTAAAGATTTATTTATTTGAGAGAGAGAGAAAATGGGGGAGTGGGGGAGTGGGGAGTGAGGGACAGAAGGAGAAGGAGGGGATCTCAAGCAGACTCTGCACTGAGCAGAGTCCAAGGCAGAGCTTGATCTCAGGACACCAGTATCATGAACAGACCGAAATTAGGAGTCTGATGCTTAAATGACTGAGCCACATAGGTACCCCTGATTATACAGTATTATATTAAAAAAAGAATGGTAAAATTTAATCTCAGGTTAAGAAATAGCTCTTGTGAATTGAATTTTTTCATTAAAGTTATATTGGTATGTGATTTACAAAATAAGAGGAAGAATTATTTAAATAAAAGATAAGCAAAATTTTGTTTTTATTTTAATAATCCCAATTCCAATTTTTCATAGATGGTGAAATGATTGTGTATATGCACACATATACACTTATAAGTATATAAAATGTATTTTATTTATTTATTTATTTATTTTTAAATATTTTATTTATTTATTTGACAGACAGGGATCGCAAGTAGGCAGAGAAGCAGGCAGAGAGAGAGAGAGAGAGAGAGAGAGAGAGAGGAGGAAGCAGGCTCCCTGCTGAGCAGAGAGCATGATGGGAGGCTTGATCCCGGGACTCTGGGATCATGACCCAAGCTGGAGGCAGAGGCTTTAAGCCACTGAGCCACCCAGGTGCCCCTAAAATGTATTTTAATAACACATCTTGCCATACCTGGAAAGAAATTATGTACATCAATACTTTTAATTTTCAATTTTTGAAAACATATTTTACCATATTTTAACAGAGATTTAATATAATGTTAGCTCATGGTTCATTAAACTAAAATGTATTTTCAAATTGTTAATCAATATACTGATTTCCTCTGAGGAAGGAGTAAATTCTGTTGATACCGTTTATAGAAGATGTAATTTGTATAGGATATGTCTGCTCTAAGTATCATGTGTTTTCCATCCATATCAGGACATTATTAGTAATTGTTCTGGGAATATGGTAAAAATCAAGGCTATTATGAATATAAAGTAAGGAAGGATGGTTACTTGGTCTTCCTAGGAACTTGATATCACCAGCCCCAAAACAGATATAGCTAGCATATTTCACAGGGCATTTTTCTTACACCAAATATTTTAGTTCTGCCCACTGTAATAAATGGAATGTGAACTATTGTTCTGTTATTCTTTTCTTTGTTGAAAACTACCTATAAAAATAACTTAAATCAGTAGAAGGCTATAAATGATTCTTCAATTTTCTCATCTTTTAGCTAAATATTACCACAATTTCTGATATGATTAGCAATTACGTAATCCTTTCTGTTTGCCAGCTTTCATGCTGAACAATTTAAATACATATTTAATTTAATCCTTACAGCAAACCAACTGGAAAAGTTACTTTAAGAATTTACAGTTGAAGAAACTGAGTTTTAGGGAGGTAAAATAGTTATTTTTAAACTATCAGGACATGGGGCGCCTGGGTGGCTCAGTGGGTTAAAGCCTCTGCCTTCGGCCCAGGTCATGATCTCGGGGTCCTGGGATCGAGCCCCACATCAGGCTCTCTGCTCAGCAGGGAGCCTGCTTCCTCCTCTCTCTCTCTCTGCCTGCCTCTCTGCCTGCTTGTGATCTCTATCTATCAAATAAATAAATAAAATCTTAAAAAAAAAAAAAAAACTATCAGGACATAGTGGGTGGTGGAGTAGGGGCAGTAACTAAATTTTTCTGACCCCATACCTCAGCCTAAATAATAGAGGACTGCTTCTTTTTAGGTTTTGATTTATAAGCTAATTCCTTCTTAATTTGATATCTACATTTTATTTATTTATTTATTTATAGGATTTCTTATCCTATTGAAATACTTTTTTGACAGTCAACAAGTACAGGAAAACAAATCATTTGGAGTTAATGTTCCTCCAGTATTTTTACCTAGCATGGAGCTAGATAGGGTTAATGGAATGAACAGATCTTCCCCTTTCTGTACTTTTATACTCTCATAAAGACAAAACAGACGTTTCTCCTTTTGAGCCACAATATATGTTGACTTCATACTCTTATAAAATAGTAATAAATAAATTATCCTAAACTAAAGACCATGAGCTGAGAGAAATGTTCCTATATGTCTATGCCAAAATTAGTCATGCAATATGCATAAATCGGAAATTACATTGCTTTAAATCAACTTAATAATTGAAGACAGACGCATGATAATAATTTATCTCATCAGCCTCACAATGGATTTTTTAATATTTCTCTATAAATATCAAGAATCAGTCATTATTTCTGTCTCACTTTTCCCGGTAATTATTTACATAATTTGTGTCACTTTTACTTTATTTATGTAGGTATTGATAGAAAATATCAATACCGTATAATAGAAGGTAACTAGGTAAGTAACTGTCTTCATTTAGTTTCATATACATGATGAAAATTCCTTGAAAATATTCCTTTTTTATAAAAATAGAATGATACAATGATATCTGGCAATTCATAAACTAGCTCATTAATCTTTAAATATCATTGCTCTAGTTTGAGTGTTCAGAGAACCTATTATCGATGCAGAGTACTGAAGTGTAACTTTATAAATTTTCTGTTAAAGGTTCTATTTGTATATTTATCATGTTAATGGGGAAAATTGTAAATAATCATGTAAAACCAAATAAAATTCCCACAGCTGGGAACTCTTAAGTTCTTAGTATAAGGGTTAATTAAGTCTTGGGCAATAATAGTCTTGTGCTCTGACTTTAACACTGAGATGTGGGTGAGTCACTATATGATCCTGGAAAATTTACACAATTTCTTATTCTTAATTGCCATATCAATAAATCAGGAAAATAAGAGAATTTCCCTGTAGGTTTATTGTGACTATTAGTTCTTAGAATCCAGTAAGTACTCAATAATTAAGTTGTTTTTGTTGTTTCCAAATCTTCCCTCACAGAAGCAGGAGATAAAACTTTAATTCTAAAGGTATTGGATCTAGAATATAGAATTTACATGCAGTACTGACAAAAGGCTTGATATTATTGATTCTCATTTGTTGATATATTTTAATAACATTTTAAAGTTAATAAATGTAAAAACTATCTTCCACAGGAGATTTTTGTATCTTAAAAAGGCAAAACACATGGACTCTTATCATCCTTTCCAACTTAATAATTTAAGGGTCCTTGAATGTAACATTTTTTTTGCACTTAAAACTTTTAAGAAAGACATTGGATGACAAATAATAACAATTTTCTTGAGAATAATAGCAGTTATTTATTAAAATAAAATAAAATATTATTTATTAAAATAATAAAATATTTATTAAAATTAAAATAGCAGTTATTTAAAATTTTATTAAAATATTAATTTAATAAAATATTAAATTTTGTGAGACTGAAATTTCCTTCTACCAATTTTCATATTTAAGGACAAATGGTTGAAAAGGAACTGACTTAAAATAATAGGCATATGTTCATGATTTGGTTTGTTCTCATTGTATGTGAAAGTATAAAATTAATGAAGTTAAAATTTAAACAGTGGTAAGGTACTGGGTACCTCAGTGGGTAGCTCAGTTGGTTAAGCATCTGACCCTTAATTTTGGCTCAGGTCATCATCTCAGGGTTATGAGATCCAGCCCTGCAATGGGTTCCAAGCTGGGTATGGAGCCTGCTTACGATTTTTTCTTTCCCTCTGCTGTATGCTCATTATCTAAAAAAAAAAAAAGAAAAAAAATTAAACAGTGATTAATACAACTGTGTTTGGTTTTGACTATGTATATTTATTAAAGATTTTCATTCAGACTTTCCTTCTGTTCTTGAAAAGTTAAAAAACTTGATTATTCAAAGAAATTTCTTTTGTCTATGAAAATATAAAAAATGAGACAGGGTTAGAAGAAAAGATAAAAAGACATTAAAGAAGGAATAAAACCAGAAAAATGAAAGAAAGGATATTTTAGGAATAAGAAAACGAAAGAGTGAAAAATAATATATTGTGGGATAAGGAGAATACAAATTCTAAACCCTAAAAATAATCTTTATTTAAAGTGGAAGAAAACCCCTATATTATTACTAAGGTTCATGTTTAATCTTAATGTTAAAATTGAGTCCAAAACTAGAAGTATGGTGATTCTAAATGGCACTCGGATGATAACTCAGTTTAGGGTCTACCATTTGGTCTAACTGCCAAATAAAAATATACATGTATTTCTATTTTTAATTGTAAGTATTTTTAGCTTCAAAATGTTCTGAATAAAAATAATTGTGTCTTAAAATATTCAAAAAAGGAAAAGGTTTGGTGTCTTAAAGATTCAACTATGAGAGTCAAGTACACAGTCATCTTTAGGTTAGTATCAAATCATTATCTTTAATTTTATTTATTTTATTTTTTAAGATTGTATTTATTTACTTATTTGAAGTGGGGAGGGGAAGGAGCAAAGGGAGAGGGACTAGCAGACTCTTGCTGAGCATGGAGCCCAACGTGGGGCTCAATCTCACAACCCTGAGATCATGACCTGAGCCAAAATCAAGAGTTGCTTAACTCTTGGATGCTTAACCTACTGGGCTACCCAGGTACCCCAAAGCATTATCTTTAATTTTAGTTCATCGTCAACATTTGTTCATGAATAAAATATTAATTGCCTCAAGATCTTTGAATATTCTATTTCTTCTGCTTGGAACATGCATTTCCAAAGATATCTTTTAGGCTTACTACATCACTTCATTCAAACTGATAATATTCCTTCAACATCCTATCCAAAATAATTTGTGCTACCCATGTTCCATTTGTTCTATGCCTTTACCCTGCTTTTCTTTAATGACAAACATCCACTATATTACATATCATTTGGGATTTTTTTGTCTGTTTTTGTTTTTTGTTTATTTTGTTTTGTTTTTAGTTTCTTAGTCTTTCTTGTCCTCCTCTGCCCTGCCACTATTGTTTTTATGTTCTTCCAAAAGAGGACTTGGCATATAATAGATATTCAATAAACATTCGCTCAGGGAATGGATTTTAGCAATTAGCTGTGATAATTTCCTGAATTCTTGTAGAGGTCAAACAACTGGACAGTTTCCCAAGTCCAGGGGCCATGCATTTTCAATTTCAGGCTTTCTTAATTAATTTTTTTTTTATTTGTTTCAGGGGTACAAGTCTGTGATTCATCAGTCTTATATAATACCCAGTGCTCATTACAACGCATACCTTCCTCACCAGATGCTGATGCTCTTGCTCATTTTGCTTGCTTAGACCTTTACAAGCCATTGGAAGTTTGGAACTCTTCTAAGACTATTTCTGTAGGAAAGAGCAAACAATAGATTTACATATGATCTGGGTAGTTTTATTCTGAGAGAGAACAAATTCTCTATTTACTCTTTACAGTTTAGTTATAATCTTTGACAATCTATTTACCAGATTTTATAATTTATTATTTATTATATATTATATATATAATATTATATATTATTATATTATATACTATATATTATTTATTTATTATTTATTATTATTTATTATTTATTATTTTCTCTATGTTTACTATCCCGTGAATACTCAGTTAACAACCTAAGCCAAGTGAGCATTCATCTGAAACCAAAAAAAGGCAGCTTTCCACGTTCCTAATGATTTCCATCTCCTCTGCATTACTTTAGTTTCATGGTTCTTACTATGGTTAGCAACACTTTCCTTTTTTTTTTTTTTTGGCTATAGGAAAACACAATGAAATATTCCATAATTTTGCAAAAACTGACAGACTAAAATTAAACCGTTAAGTGAAAAGCAGCACCATTAGTCATGACATTTGGGTGGTCCTTACAGTTAGCATGGTCAAATACTAAGGTAGGGGACCTACAAGTTTAAATCACCAGTATGTAAGTGATATTTAGTAATTGTGCACAAATCTGTCATATCCAGCCATTCTTAGGCAAATTATAATAAAGTACAATGGTATTTTGATAAGAACATTGGACTTGGAATAAATATAAAACTGAAAAATACATGCCAAAGACTGAGTTTTTAATCTTACAAATTTGACCTTGTTACACTTCAGATTTCTTAAAATTTTTAGTCTCATAAAACACCAAGCTGTCCTCTCTCTGAGACTCTGTGATTCAAATAACCCCCTGCAGCCACTAATAGCTCTGACAATATATGGCCTAAGGCATAAGTACTTTTGTTAGTGGGAGGCCTCTTTTGAAAAGCCCCTGAACCTGCCATTTATTGCCCTTAGGCAGAAAGTCTTTAATTAGCTACTTATCCCATCACCTTTATCTGGTTGCCTCCCCTCCCCCACAGAAACTTTAGAATCTCAGAAAGAACTACTTTTACTTGTATTCTCTCCATGACAACACCCCGTTTATATCATCTTTTCTTAGAGCAGTAGAGAAATTGATAAGGAAATACAGGAGCTGATTCCTCATTCACTGATTCATTTATTTATCCATTTATTCATCCATGAAAAGGTTACTCAAAATAAATAATAAATAGGGGCGCCTGGGTGGCTCAGTGGGTTAAAGCCTCTGCCTTCAGCTCAGGTGATGATCTCAGGGCCCTGGGATTGAGCCCCATATTGGGCTCTCTGCTCAGCAGGGAGCCTGCTTCCTCCTCTCTCTCTGCCTGCCTCTCTGCCTACTTGTGATCTCTCACTGTCAAATAAATAAATAAAATCTTTAAATAATAATAATAATAAATAGCAATCAGTATTTATAAAAAGCACTATTAAGCATTTTCTTTCTTTCTTTTTTCTTTTTTTATGTTGATACCAATACCAGGAGGTAGATAAGATTGTTTCTCTTAAGAGAGTAAAAACTCTGTGGTTTACAGATAAAAGCAGAATCAGGATTTGAACACAGGATGCTTGTCTAAAGCCCATTGCTCTCTTAATCCATATGTTATATAGTGTATTACTGATCAGTAGGGAAATATGTATCTTTTAAAATAGGAAACAAATATTCAGATAAATAATATATGTAGGAATTGAAACTTTATAAAATATCCTATGTATAGTAATGCATATCTGGGGATACGTTTATAGTATATTTATATATAGTAATATGAAACTTTGTATTGTTATATATGGCTTATTTAGGAAATCACTGGAAGAAAGGAATAATGCAGGAATGATGAACAGGAACCTATAACCAAAATATACACACAGATATCACAGATATACAACCAGTTTGTCAACAGTTTATTCACCAAGCATTTACTGAGTGCTTACCAAGTATCAGTCTCTCATCTAGCTTTGAATAAGAAGATAAGATTCCTGCCCTTTTGGAGTTTACATTTCAGTAGAGGGAGACTGAGCAACACACCAGTGTTGCTTTCAGATAGTAGTATGTACTATGGAGAAAAGTAAAGAAAGGGCGGAGGTCCTAAGACACCCAGGGCATGCTGCTGTTTTACATACAAATGAAATGAATGGAGGGGGTTATAAAATCTTTGAGGTAAACATGTGTATAGTCTATGAGGCAGAGACAGATCTTGACATGTTCAAGCCACAGCAAGAATCCCAGGTATCTGGAGCAGAGTGAATGATGGCAAACATGATAGAAGAGTCTGGGGAGGCAGAGCGGAGGCCAAGTCATATGGACCCTCAAAGTATGTGGGACACTTGAATTTTCTCTAAGCAGTGAGAGAATTCATTGAGCTACTTTCTAAAAAATCACTGTGTAAAGAGGGATGGAGTAGGAGCAAGAGGATGGAATGGCAAACTATTGCAATAGTGGAGAGGATAAATAAGGGTAATTTTGATAGGAAGATCATAGTCAGGGATGAGAATTGATAAGCTTCATGATATACTTTTTTAAATGGAGATAGGAAAGTTTACTGATAGGTCGAACATAGAGGTAAATGTGAATTTGAATATAAGAAAAGAAATTAAAATGAATGAATCCTAGATTTTTGGCTTAGAGCTAGGTGAATGATAGTAACATTTACTGAGATGGAGAATTGTATAGATAAAATTTCAAAAGCATTGTTTTAGACATATTAGTTTTCAGAGGCTTATTGGGCATATTATAGCAGGAATCTGAGCAAAAGTCAGAATTTGAGATAACAGACATTTAGTAGTCATACTATATTGATGACATGGAAATAGATGGCATTTTTAAGTGATGGTTAGAAAAAAAAGAGAAGACAGCTTAGGTCAGAGAGTGTTACAACATTTACAAGATCAAGGGAGGAGGGTAAGCTACAAAGAAAGAAGAGAAGGGAAGAGAAGAGAAGAGAAAGAAAAGGTGAAAGAAAGGAAAGAGAGAGGAAGGAAGGAAGGAAAGAAGGAAGGAAGGAAAAGAAAGAAAGAGGAAAGAGAGGAGGACAGGAGGAAGGAAGAAAAGAAAGAAAGGAAAGAAAGAGGAAGAAAGGACGAGGAAAAAGAAAGGAAGAGAGGAAGAATAAGATTGATTGTATCACCAGTGGTATAGAAAAAAGCAGGCTAGTGTGGTGTCTTTGTAGCCAAAGAAAGGCTCAAGGTAGATGAAGTGATCAAAAGGAAGAGATAATTACTCAAAGATTGAGCAAAATGCAAATTAAGAATTGAATAACACATTGCAACAAGAATATTTTGGTGACTTTGGCATAGTCATTTCAATGGAGTGAAGACAAAAGACTGATGAAATGGATGGAGGACAGATTGGAAAGCGAGGAAGAAGGGATTTGTCACTGTCGCAGCATGGAAGGAAACCTTAGAATATGAAGGGTAAATGAGTTAGAATCTTGACGCCACAGTGAGCAGAGTTCCAGACAAATAGTTAATTGCTTCATCTTCTCAGACTTCAGTCTGTTGGAAGAGCCTAAAATTAAAAAGTACATGAAAACATAACATGAGCTATACCATGACAGAGCTCTCTAGGAAAGAACTGGGTGCTATGGAAAACTATGGGACACTTAACGAATATGGGAGTTAGCAAAGAAGTAAATAGGTAAAACCAACATTGAATGATCATGGATGGTAGTGATTGCTATGTGGGAGAAGGACATACCAAATCACTATTAAGAGAGTATATTAGTTCAGTAGGTTGAACTGGGATGGGGGATTGTGATGGTGACATATTAGGAAACCATGAGTACCTATAAGCCTGAAGATGCAGTTAGAGACTGATAAAGTTAGCTGTATTTATCTTTAAAATTGACACAACAGGGAGATTTTTGAAGGATTTTCAACAAATTTTAATTTTAAAAAGGTCATTTTAATAATAACGAGACATATTACATGTATAGTATACCCACCGTGACGAGGCCCATTGGTATGATTACTGTAGTAACCGAGACAAAAATGAGAGTCAGGTAGGATAATGCCAATGTAGAAGACCAACCGTACTTTCTTTGAACTCAGAATCAGCACTTCATCAATCACTTATTTTTAATCTGTTTTTGGGAGTGAATCTCTATTATAGAAGTCTTACAGAAGAATCTTTATTATATTCTTCCATTCCTAGCACATCAATTCTTAAGTCATCTCAAACTGTTGACTTTTTGTTTAAAGGAGCTATTTTTTTTTCCTGATCCATTTAACCTGAATGAATATAGAACCCAATAATGTAAATTTTTAGGAAATTACAACAAAATGGTTTTCTTTGAAGATACATTCTTACACTATTAAAAACCTTTGTAGCACTCTTCTGAGCAACTGCCCTATGCTTTTGCATTAGGCTTTGGAAGCAGCAGAAAACTAACTTTTTAAAAATTATTATAAAAGGCATATCCTGATATCTCACTGTTACAATGAGACTACAACAAATGCTCAAGCATCAGAATGCCAGTGGTATCTAAAATAATAATAGTTGTGAAAGGAAATAATAAAAGGAAGTATATTTTATTGACCTCTCCCTGTGTTCCAAGCAATGTGCTAGCTTCCTTATGTACATTATCCTATCTATATATTTTTCACAAAAGCCCTTTTTTAAACACCTGCGTTATCATTTCACATACAAAATTTCTGAGTTTCAGCTAGTATAAGGAACATATCTAACATCACACAGTATTTAACATTGTAAGATAGGTCATGCCCAGAGCCAAGCTGATAGTAGGTAGGAGCATTTTAAGATTAATACTTAGTACTTTTAAAAAATGATAGAGGCCTTTATTGACTTCAGAGCAGTTCTACACATTTTTTTTTTCTTGTCATACAGTACTGGCAATAACCAGACTGGCCCCATATCAAGTTTCCTCTTCCACCAAAGGGCATGGACTATGGAGCCAAACTATCAGTATTCAAATTTCATCGTCATCTCTTACTAGCTCTATGATTTCAAGCAAGTTATTTAATTCCTTAGTGATTCTATTTCCTGTAAAATAAAGAGAATATTTATATTTCATTGGATTGTTGGGAGGCTTTAATGAGTTAAAAATCTGTACACTGCTTTTAAGAGTCTTAGGCAAACAGTAGGCTCTGTATAAGTGTTGCTATCACCTTGATTACTCCTGAAGAGATGTTATTACTCTTTAAATGATGCATAAAGAAAAAAATCATAAATATAAGATAATTCTTCAAAAAATTCCATTTCTAGACATGAGCGATTTTAATGCAAATGTACCATTGCACTTTTTAGTAATATACTGGAGGTGATAGCCTGTCATTGAGTTAATAGTTGTAAGATTTTAGATATGCCATTGTAAGGTTATCCATTCATGTTGTCTAATTATTTTTAAAAGTTTTTAGGGAGAAAGATTTAATTTTCATTGTTCTTATGAGTTTTAAAAAATAGTAAGATTTGGCTGTGTTTGCAATTCTAGTATCTGTCTAAGATGTTATCTCTGACCTTTTCTCTTATTTTAATCCTTTGCATTAGAATTAACTCCCTCTCTTGAATTGTTTTACTTTTAGTGCCCTGTGGTGGAATTTTAACTAAGCGCAAAGGGACTATTTTGTCTCCTGGATACCCTGAGCCTTATGACAACAATCTGAATTGCGTATGGAAGATCACAGTGCCGGAGGGAGCTGGCATTCAAGTAAGGAAATTTAAATTTTTCTCCTTTTTATTGTATGTTTGAAGTTAATCCTCTTCAGAGATGACAGGTTGCAGGTTACTTCTAAAGGTTTAAGCCAGTGCTTTTCACTGGCATGGTTGAACGTAAGTAGAAAGATACTTATTAATTTTCCCACCTGCAAAAAAAAGAAAACCAATTCAAGAAGGCATAAGCAGTAAGAAAAAATATGTTGCTCTACATGACATGGAATCGGGGGTAAAGGTTGTTTATTTCAGAAGTTTAGTTGTGTCCTTCTTGATCCAGGTTTTTCTCTCTCTCTCTTCTCTGCCATTTTAGCACGTTGACTTAGTTCTTAAGCTTCTTTTCTCATGATCTTGAGATGTCTACATAACAGCTTTGCACAGCAATGGCCAACAGCCAAAATGGAATGTTTCTATCTTACATACCTTTACAGTGGTTAAATTTTTTTTTTTTCTTAGAAATCCTTCCAGTAGACTTTCCCTCTTGTACTATTGATCAAAATTGCAAGCAGATTCATTCCTAAGCCATATACTACTGGCCAGTAGCAAAAGATTTATTATGATTTGGCCCAAACAAATCAATATTAAGTAAGGGGCTCGACTTCTCTTCTGATGTGTACTGTCCTCATTTAGTTGAACAAAATCACTTCTCTGTTAGCAAGGCACATGGATGCTAGTCTATAATCAACATGATATACCATATTATTACAACTGGGGAAGAGAAATTTGACTTGTTACTCTGTTTTAGAAGGAGGTTGGTTGTTTCTGGATAAATTGATGGCATTTTACTCCTGAGTCTGTATATATTCCATGGAAGGTAATTATTCTTCACAAAACATTATATAATCTACATTTCATAAAAATAATTTGATTACTTCTCCAACTGAGTCATAAGGTTTTCCTCTGGAAACTTGAGATATCTGTTAGCCATGGAAAACATAGCCAAGAAATCATTCATTAAAACTGAAATTAGTAGTATAATTTTTAGTTTAAAAAAATCACCTTTTGAATTTTGTAATTTTTCAGAAAATTTTTTAAAAAATCACTTGACAGGTGCTAGGAATGAAATAAGTCAGTAAACCAATGAGAAAATATGAAATGTATTACAGTATTTTAAAGGACATTAAAAAATGAAAAGACTATAGATCTATGCTTTTATTCTTACTAGCTGTGCTACCATTTTATGGCCAACCTATAAAATTCTGGGAAAACAAGTAAATCCTATCTCATGACCGGTAGAATGAACAAAGATTTTAGAATTGTCCATGTTCCAGGTCGTATAGAAAATCTGAAAGCAGGTGATAACTTTAGAACCTTCATAGAATATTTGCTATTTCATGTAGTTATGAGTTTATGAAGGTTATCCTAGAGCTCCTAAATATTATCAGCTTGTCCATTTCTGTCTCAGCTTACAATAATATTAAAAAAGCAAACCCTAGCATTTCCCCTCTAATTCTCATTTTTTTTTTGTTTTGTTTTTGAGCCCTGCAATGTGGCTTTAGCATTCAGTGCTCTAATGAGTCACTCATAGTAATCACCGAGGACCTATATATAGGTCAGTAAATGCATTGTTTTGCCCATTCTGCTTATTCTGACAGCAACATTCTAATCCCGTCCCTTCTCTTGTCACTCTTAAAACATGGTTTTTCTCCTTAGTTTTCACGGTACCAACACTCTCTTGGACTTTGTTTTATTTTTTACAGCAGTGGCTCTTCGTTCTATATCTAGGAACATGGTCTTGTCTTTCTATTCACCACATCAGATACAGCGCTTAAGAGATTGCGTGGTGTTTGTTCATCTTACGTTACACCATTCTCTCTGACATTTTATCTACTTCCATGTCTTTGGCTACCATTTTGTGCTGATGACCCCCAGGATCTGCATCATAATAGACCATCAGAAAACATTTTTTTTTTTTTAATGAAGAACTGAATAAATATTGGGTCTCAAACCTAAATATCTAGCCCAGACCTTTCACTTAAGTTGCATGTCATATATCTTACTGCCCACTGGGCATGTTCAGCTAAATTTCTTGCTGGAATTTCAAATTCAACCTGTTCAAAATTGACTTCATGATTTTTTCTCATTATTATGGAACTTCTTTAGTGTACTCTGTCTTGGAATGAATCCTTCATCCATTCAGTTGCAGAAGCCAGAAATCTTGATGATTTTTTTTTCTTCTCCTATTTTATACAATGAAATATGTCAGTGTCAGGTCTGTCTTTCATAAATCAAGTAAGTCTATTTCTCTCCATCCAAATTTTTACCACTTAAGATTGGGTGGTCATCATTCTTCTCCCAGGTTCTTTTTTTCCCCTAATCTATTTCTCAGAGGGCAGAGAGTAACCCCAAATTAAAAACCCAATAATGCCACTTTCCTGCTTATAATACTTCAACTGTCCCCTCTATCCTTAACTTCTTGACAAGTTGATTATGCCTTTGTGCTTTGTCCTCATTTCTTATCTCTTCTGTTTACACTATTTTAGTTTTTTTATAAAAGCTCTCTTTTGCCTTTAGGCCTTTGTGCATGTTGCTCCCTTTGCAAGCAACACTCTTCTTGAGTTTCCTTTATTTGGCTTATTCTTAGTCATCGTTTCTGTCTCAACTTAAAACAGTTCCTGTGAAAAACTTTCCATGAACTTGAGAAAAGGTTAAGTCCCGTGCTGTACGTTCTCATAGGTCCCTGTAATTTCCTTATTATAACACCCATCACATTTTACTGTTATAGCTTATTTAATTATCCGTAAGCTCATGAGGGCACTAAGTCTGCTCTGGCATGCTCAGTAAATATTTTTAGAATGAACCAATGAATACTTCCTCAAGCAGTGGAGTTTTGGACTATTTTAAGGAGTTAAGGCAGTATGATGAACTAAGACCTCTGAAGACAAAGGACATTGTGTATCACTTGTCCTAGCCCAACACGGCTCAAAGTTGGACTCTTAATATCAATAACACTATAAAATCTTTCCCTGAGGAAGCATTTTATTTTTTTTTTATTATTTTTTTTTAAAGATTAAGATTTTATTTGTCAGAGAGAGAGGGAGAGAGAGTGAGCACAGGCAGACAGAATGGCAGGCAGAGGCAGAGGGAGAAGCAGGCTCCCCGCTGAGCAAGGAGCCCAATGTGGGACTCGATCCCAGGACGCTGGGATCATGACCTGTGCCGAAGGCAGCTGCTTAACCAACTGAGCCACCCAGGCGTCCCGGAAGCATTTTATTTAATGATCACACATTAGAAAACAGAATTTGAATTTAACAGAGCATTTATCAGACTTAACAGAGTGTGACGTGTACTAGGTTTTTAATTTTAAATACTCTAAAGGACTGCCAAACACTTTTCTTCTAATTAACCACTTATATGTATGGTAATTTTAGACATATCCCTAAATCATAGGAAATTATATAACATATATACACACATATGTAGTATGTGATTTATATTTGAAATTTCACTAACTTTACCTAAAAGCTACCTGACTACTATATACTACTAAACATCAGGTTTAAAGAAATGCTTATTTTATTTTATTCAGTTAGGATGAATATCTGGGTAAATTAAGAATTATATGAATATTCAATAAATTCTCTCTGAGATGAAATGGGATAACCAGTGGTGGAAAGAAGAAACATTTAAAAATGCTGAAAAAGGTCCAAAT
This sequence comes from Lutra lutra, assembly GCF_902655055.1. Taxonomy (NCBI): domain Eukaryota; kingdom Metazoa; phylum Chordata; class Mammalia; order Carnivora; family Mustelidae; genus Lutra; species Lutra lutra. The sequence continues at coordinate 26,946,456 of NC_062281.1, forward strand.
AATATAGAGTGATAGAGCTATCTTTAGAAATAGCTTCAATAAATGGAGTGATTTGTTATATTAAGTTTACATGAGAAGTTTTTTGTGGGGACTAGTGTATTCATTTGTCTGTCTGTTTTAGCAAAGTCTATTGATGAAGAATTCCAAAAGGGCTATAATAACAGAGTTATCAAGCAGAAGAACACTCTTTATGTGAATAACCTTGGGAAAACAACACTCGTTACTTAATTGTGTCAATTTGTAGAATGATCATCATGAGTTAATATAATCTAGCAAGCAAATTAAAATGAGATTTGAATGTCTATATGAGGAATATCTGTTTTTAGTGATTGGAAATTCATTACCTCATAAAGCTATCGTGTTGCCGTGATGGACAGCTCCATCTAATGCAAGATTTTTCTTAACGCTGAATCAATAGTTGCTTCTTTTTAAATCTTTTATTTTGACTCTTATTGGGCTTTTTGTCGTTGTGGATCCTCAGTCATTTACTTGATTCTCCCACACCTTCTGTGTTTATTGCGCCAAACTACATTCACAATGTGCCCAGACTCCAAGTGGCAAATTATGTTAGTCTTCTGTGGCTGCTGCTACTTGACGAGAGCTTAAAATAGCAGAAGTTTTCATAAATCAATCAATCAATCAATCAATCAATCAGCAGACATTTATTCTCTCAGAATACTGGAGACTAGAAGTCCCAAAGCAGTTTTCCTGAGCAGCAACTGAGGTGCTGACAGGGCTATGCTTTGACCCTCCAATTTTCCCTCTGCCCAGGCTCTCGGGGAGACATTTCCTTGCCTCTTCTAACTTTTTGGTGGCTGCTGGCAGTCCTTGGTATCTGACAGTATGACTCCATTTTTTACCCGCATGGCCACATTGCATTCTTTTCTTCTGTCTGTGTCAAATCTCCTTTGACATCTATTTTATGAATGTAGTTAGAGCCCATCTGAATAATCCAGGATAATCTCCCTATCTCAAGATGTTTAGTTTAATGGCATCTGAAAGGTCTTTTTTTTTTTCTTCCTTGTAAGGCAATATGTGTAGGCACCAGAGATGAGGGGACCTGATATTTTTGGAGCCAGTATTCAGTCTGCTATACATATGTATCCAGAAGTAAACAAAATTTCTTCTTCTCGTGAAGATAATAGGCTTTCTTACAGATGTTTCATTTTTGTTCTCACCACCCCTCTGATCTCCACAGCTCAGGAAAAAAAGATAAATTATTCGTAAGTCTTCCCTCTCACTTCCTTCCCTTATTCAGATTACACAAAATCCAGTAACTTCCCCTGTAGCAACACATATGACATCTCTGTCCCCCTTTCTACTATTTATTCCTGCTTCCAACCTACTTCAATCTTTCATTGTTTATCACACCGACTATTGCAGTGGACACTGAAATCATCTTTTCACTTATATTTTTTTCATCCAATGCCGTGCAGTACTTAAAGCAGTTCAGATTTTGCTCCTCCTAAAACCTTCAGTGGACTACTCAGTCGCATAATTACCGTGGTGGTGTTCAGTCTTTATAGTCTCTTGGCCAGTCTCTCTCACAACTAAGATATATTAAATCCTTTATACACACTGGACACTATTCTCAACTAAAATTAATTTAATTTTTACAACAATTCTATGAATTAGGTACCTTTACTACAATGATTTATAAGAGTGATTGAAGGCCTAGAGAGATTAACAGCTCTTCTAGGATTACATGGCAGCCAATGGAGGGAGCCAAGAAGGTGCAAATCCGAGCATCTTCACTCCGCAGTCTCTAGTATTTATCCACTAAGCTGACTCTTTTGAACTTTTCTCTGCTTTTCCTAACTTTGCATGCATATTTCCTCATATGTAAATACTTTCTCCTGTGGCTAAATTGGATTACCAATGGTTCACTAAATCCACCTCATGGCTTGCCCCCTCTACATTTTTATAACTCAGTAATTTCTTTCAGTGGAAAACTGCTCAATACGTTTAGCTTATCCCAAATGTCAACTCCTGCATGAATCCTTACTTTTTTTTTCTTTTCTTTTCCTTTTTTTTTTTTTAATCTTTTCTTCCTCCGAATTGTAAGAAAAGAAAATTCAGGTATGAAGAGAGAACTGATCATTGTTTAAGGAGGTAGTGATAATATTATAATCATACAGCTTTAATTCCATTCTTCATCCTGTCCTGGAACATTGCCATTGGGCCTCATGCCTGTCACACAGGCAGGGTATCTGTTGCCATGTGGCACACACCCCTGGAAAAGAGGCACCAACATTCACTTGACGGGAAGAATGATGATGGTCTATTTTGTGGATAAGAAATTTTTAATGTATGTCATTGTTACAATTATTTAGTGAGTGAGTGCAGTGTTTACAGTTATAAGAGACTTTAGCTATACAAATTTATTTTAATAGAGTTAGTCCTTCCCTTCCTCCAAAACAGTAAGATATATACTCCACAAAGGGAAAAAAGATCACATCCACAGTTGTGGGGGTCCTGTGGGTTCTTGCATACCTCAAGCTGTGCCAAGTGAAGGGTGATAAAGTAACACATGCCTCTTTCTTTAAATAAAATTTAATAGGAGAGAATTGTACTCCAGCATTTCCCTTATCAACTTTAGGGACCTTCACAGTAATTTAGTTATTATGACTCCATTCATAAAAGTAATCTTTAAACGATGTACCCAAATGAGTTATTAAGTATAATTTTTGTCATCCATATTGAGACCTATTAAAAATGTACATAGGGGATAATGTTAAATTTTTTTAATGAAAGGAAATTGAGCAAAGACTAGGCAAATAAGGAAAAATAAAATATATCCAGTATAAGCCTAGCTAAACTGGCAGGAATCTAACACTCCAAAATATAAAAGTTAACCAGTTGTTTAGGACATGCACGGGGGTTCCTGGCACTAAGACATTAATTAACCCAAAGCTTTTATTTTTATTTTTTTAGATTTTATTTCTTTATTTACTTTACATTTATAGAGACAGAGAAAGAATGGGGGGAAGGGGCAGAAGGGAAGGGAGAGGACAGGCAGACTCCCTGCTGAATGGTCACTGGCTCCATGTGGGGCTTCATCTCATGACCCTGAGATCATGACCTGAGCCAATATCAAGTGTCAGATACTTAACCAGCTTAGCCACCCAGAGGCCCCCCAACCCACAGCCACAAAGAATGTTCTGAGATGGTGACAGACATTATCAGTGTTATACCCATAGTGAACACTATTAGGTGCCCCATCAGCTCTTCTCACCAAAGTCCGCTCATGTAAGCTAGTGCAACAATGGCAGAGATCAGTTCTGCTAAAATCCTTCTATGAAGGGCCACAGTGACATGGTCCCAGCTCAGAGTTCACTCTTCTAATATGGTGGGGAGGACAGAAATATTAATATCTTGTTAGAAATATGTTTTCTTATCAGAAAGTATTATTTCACAGGTGCAAGTTGTGAGCTTTGCTACAGAACATAATTGGGATTCTCTGGACTTCTATGATGGGGGAGACAACAATGCTCCACGACTTGGAAGTTATTCAGGTAAACAGAAGAGCTGAGCTTAATTAAAATAAAGATATAATTAGGAATATAAAAATCTCTCTCTCTTTTTAAAAGAGCTCCCAGAACTCTGACTTGGCCATTTAAATTGCTTTTTATAAACTATACACAGGGAACTAAATTATAAGGTGAGAAGTTTGAAAGGCATTAAAAGTAATGACATTGAAATTGCTGTTTAAAACCTTATTATATTCTTACTGTATTTATGTAATTATTTATTGATGCTTTTATAGTAATATTTTCAGCTGAGCTGTGGTTCAAGAGTAATATGTGTGCCCTTAAATAGTTAAAATTTAGACAGTGCTTGGTAATTATGCTCTATCTACTCAATAGAGTGTTACCCAACCATTAAAATAATTTTTGAGACTGTGTAACAACATGGTAAATGTTACAAGGTACTGTTGAGTGAGAATAAAGAGAATATAAAATTATGTCTATGAAATTAATAAACTTATATAAAGTTAATATATACCCAGGTACCAAGACCAGAAGGCCTTTAAATTTGTTAAGGTTTTTAAAGGTAATTTATGCAATAATCTAACAGCTTTTTCCAATGTATGAAAAGTGAAATCAAATCTTACCTCTAATTTTAACTGTACTTTTTACTTTATTATACTTTTTAACTGTAGACAGAGGAACATAGCTTAACCACCAACTTCTTATTTTCAGATGTACTTGAATCAGTGTGAATGGTTTTAAGTTTTTAATAGATTTTAAAATAGAGTATGATAACCAGTTTTTCAGCATCACCATGGAGAAAAGGAAAGAAGAAATACCTGGAGTAGGAGTGACTTGGTTTAGTCATAGAAAGTATTTTATCTATAGATTAAGGTAGAAGTCTTTCTTGGAAGAAATCTCTTAACATTTTGAATATACATTTGTGTAGAATAGATTGGAGGTATACTTTCTTTCTTTCTTTCTTTTATTTTTTTAAGATTTTATTTATTATTTATTTGACAGACAGAGATCACAAGTAGGCAGAGAGGCAGGCAGAGAGAGAGGAAGGGAAGCAGGCTCCCCGCCGAGCAGAGAGCCCGATGCTGGGCTCAATCCCAGGACCCTGGGATCATGACCTGAGCTGAAGGCAGAGGCTTTATTTAACCCACTAAGCCACCCAGGCGTCCCTACTTTCTTAACAATAAATACAATGACGATAATAAAAGTGACAACAACTATTGATTTACCAAGTGCTAGCTCTATGTGACGCTTGTCATCCATTTCCTCGTTTGCTCTTTCTAGCAGTTCTGGTACGTGATTGAAACTTGGAGAGATTAAGTTGACTGAGTTTGTACAGCTAATGTTAGAATGAGACTGGAGCCCAGCTGGTGTGGCTCCAGAGCCAAAGCTCTCGATCGCTAAGATTCTCTAGGAGGCTAAGGGCAGGTCAAGTTTACCTCTATCTTAAATGATTCAGTAAGGATACTATGGACAGGTAACAGGTTGAAAACAAAAACAAAGCAATTATATGTTCTATAATGAATTAGTCCTAACTTCTTTTATAGAAGGATCAGTGAGTGGTTAAGGTCCACAGGGTTGTACAAAGTATAAAGTTACTGTTACAGAAAAATTTTGCAATGCTATCAAATAATATGCTATCTTAAAACATATTTAAAAAAAATAGAATTGACACTTATTTTTATGCTTGTCATTTGAAACTGCTTGAGTTGTAATCTTAAGGATCTTGAATTATTACTCAATGTCAAATAGGAAGTAATTGGCTCAAGCAGATATTTTATGTTTTCAACTCAGTAATCAAACAAAGTCAAGTTGATTTCCTTTAGAAATTCAGAAGTATATCATTATAATGTATTTGCTGAGAGACATGGCTAACACTAGTTTATAATTGGGATTTTTCAAACACTACTTACCAGCTTTGCTGTCAGAGTATAAGATACATCAAGGTACTTTACCTGGTAAAAGTAAGTACATAGAAATACATAGAAGTAAGTACGTAGAAGTAAGTAAGTAAATACATAGAAAAGCATACATAACATGAAATGCATATATATTTGTGTGTTTTATTATATATATATAATAAAAAGGACAATAAATAAATACATCCTTTGAATCCACACATAATCTTAAGTTACTGTTCTATAAAAATCACCTGCAAACTTTAAAGTTAAGTTTCCTGTTAGTTCATGCATGGAAAATTGAAATCCACGTGAAATTAAAAACATTTATTTTAGGTGAACTGTAAAATTTACTGCTTTAACCAGCTCTTTGTTCTGCCTATTTTTAGGGAGCACTATAGAGTGATCCCAAAGTGATCCAAAGACTGTCTCTTTGGAGATAGTCACAAACAATAAAATGAAAAAGAAATGTGGAAGATATATATATATACATATATATATATTTAAAGATTTTATTTATTTATTTGACAGATAGAGATCACAAGTAGGCAGAGAGGCAGGCAGAGAGAGAGAGGAGGAAGCAGGCTCCCTGCCGAGCAGAGAGCCCGATGTGGGGCTCGATCCCAGGACACTGGGACCATGACCTGAGCCGAAGGCAGAGGCTTTAACCCACTGAGCCACCCAGGCGCCCCTGGAAGATATAATTTTATCAAAAAATTCCTGAAAGAACATTTAACCAATATGTAATTTCAGTGATAATCTATTGGCTGATTAGTAGTTAACTGATTTAGTTTTACTGTAATCTTTATTATGTGATCATTGACCTGCCTTTTCAATTATCATTTCAGGAACAACAATACCCCATCTGTTGAATAGTACATCTAATAATCTATATCTAAATTTTCAATCAGACATCAGTGTTTCTGCTGCAGGATTTCACCTTGAATACACAGGTAAATATATCAGGTGTTCCTCAAGAAATTTAAGAACAAGTTTACATTCATTTTTAAATATTAATTTCTTGAATATAGAAACTAAATGGACTTTGTCAGAAGAGAATATCATCTTATTTTTAAAGATTTTGATGTGCCTCTCCATTCTATAAAAGTTTTATTTTCAACAGAATTTATAAGTATTTCTTTTTTCTTCTTTTCTTTTTTCTTTTAAGAACACGTGAAATGAGATCTACCCTCATAATTTTAACACACAATACAGTAGTGTTACTGTAGGCACAATGTTGTGCAGCAGGTCTCTAGAACTTACTTATTTTGCATAATTGAAACTTTATACCTGTTGAACAGAAACTTCCCATTTCCCAAGCTTTGGCACACACCATTCTACTTTCTAGTTCTAAGAGTTTGACTGTTTTTATGTATTTATTTCTTTACTTTTATTATTATTTTCTTGATCTGGCTATTTTAGATACTTCACATAAATGCTGTCATGTAGTATTTGTCCTTCTTTGTCTGGCTTATTTCACTTAGTATAATGTGTACTAGGTTCATTCATGTTGTTGCCTTTGGCAGGACGTCCTTTTTTTTCAAGACAATGGTATTACTTTGCATGTATATACCATCTTTTTATTCATTTATCTATTAATGGGCATTTCAGTTGTTTCCTTATGTTGGCTATTGTGAGTGATGCTGCAATGAAAATAGGAGGGTGGATGTCTCTGAGATTATTTCAAATATTTTGTAAATATACTCAGCTGGGATTGCTAGATCATATAATAGATGTACTTTTAATTTCTTTGAGAAACCTCTGTACTGTTTTCCATAGTGCTTCCACCAATTTACATTCCCATCAACATTGTATAAGGGTTCCAGTTTTTCTGTATACTCACCAACACATATTTTTTTTTTTCTCTAAGATGTATTTATTTCTTTGAGAGAGGTGGAGAGAATGCATCAGGGTAGGGGAGTGAGGAGGGGAAGGAGAGAATCTCAAGCTACCTCCATGCTGAGTATGCAACCCAACATGGGGTTTGATCTCACAACACTAAGATCATGACCTGAGCCCAGATCAAGAGTTGGTCATTTATTTTATTTTATTTTATTTTTAAAGATTTTATTTATTTATTTGACAGAGAGAGAGAGATCACAAGTAGGCAGAGAGGCAGGCAGAGAGAGGAGGAAGCAGGCTCACTGCTGAGCAGACAGCCCAATGCGGGGCTTGATCCCACGACCCTGAGATCATGACCTGAGCCGAAGGCAGAGGCTTAACCCACTGAGCCACCCAGGCGCCCCAAGAGTTGGTCATTTAACCAACTGAGCCACCCAGGCACTCCAACATGTAATTTTTTAAAACAAATAACAACATTTTATAGTTCTCAAAAGGAGACCTATCCTAACATAAAACTCCAGTTTTTTTTTTTTTTAAAGATTTTATTTATTTATCTGACAGAGACACAGTGAGAGAGGGAATACAGCAGGGGGTAGTGGGAGAGGGAGAGAAGGCATCCCACCAAGCAGGGAGCCTGATGTGGGGCTCGACCCTAGGACCCTGGGATCATGACCCGAACTGAAGGCAGACGCTTAATGACTGAGCCACCCAGGTGCCCCAAAACTCCAGTTTTGAGTATTTATGCACTGGATAACATAGCGCCAACATTCTTAAAGCAGATCATCAAGAAATACAAGGAGAAATAAACAGACATGCATTATGAAATTGACCAAAATTGACCCAGTACAGAAATTCTACATAGAGCAATAATCATAGGAGTAATATAGAAAACAATTCCCACACACACACACACACACACAAAATACCAGGTCCAAATGGCTTCACATAGAAATTTGCCAACCTTGGGGCGCCTGGGTGGCTCAGTGGGTTAAAGCCTCTGCCTTCGGCTCAGGTCATGATCCCAGGGTCCTGGGATTGAGCCCCGCATCGGGCTCTCTGCTCAGTGGGGAGCCTGCTTCCTCCTCTCTCTCTCTCTGCCTACTTGTGATCTCTGTCTGTCAAATAAATAAATAAAATCTTTAAAAAAAAAAAAAAAGAAAGAAAAAGAAATTTGCCAACCTTTAAGGACCAGGTAATCCCAATGCTGTTTTAATTATTCTGTCCTCTGTGGTGTATCATAGGTTCTCATAATACATTAGGAAACTACAAGCCAAACTCTTTTATGAATATGATGCAAAAGTCTTGTTTTTTCATTTCATTGAAATTTAATTCACACATAACATTGTGGTGTTCTTGAACTTATGCAATGTGTTGATTTGATATATGTATTTACTGCAAAATGATTACACAATATGGATAGTTAATACCTCCATAGCTCACATAATTAGCTTCTTTTTTTTCTTTGTTATTTTGTGTGTCTGTGTCTGTGTGTGTGAATACTTAAAATCTAGTCTCTTAGCAACTTGCAAGTTTATGACACAATATTGCAAACCATTGTCACCATGCTATATATTGGATCCCCAGAATTTATTCATTTTATAACTAGAATTTTATACACTCTGACTCATATCACCCCATTTTTCCACCACTCATCTCCTAGCAACCATCATTCTGCTCTTTGTTCCTAAGATTCAAGATGAATGAATCTCTTTTAGATTCCACACACAAATAGATATTTGTTTTCTCTGTCTGACTTATTCACTTAGCACAATGCCCTTAAGGTCCATGCATGATGTTGCAAATAGCAGGATTTCCTACTTTTTCATGACTGAATAATTAATTTTATATTTATATACCACACTTCTCTATCCATTCATCTATAGATGGATGTGTAGGTTGTTTCCATATCTTGACTATTGTGAGTAATGCTGCAATGAACATGGGAGCGCAGATATCTCTTTGAGATCCTCATTTTATTTCGTTTGGATGTATACCCAGAAATAGAATTGTTGCATTATATGATATTTATATTATTAATTTTTTGAAGAACCTCCATACTCTTACCCATACTGGCTGCACCAATTTTTGTATCCACCAACAGTGAACAGGGGTCCCTTTCCACCACATCCTCAGCAATATTTGTTATCTCTTGTCTTTTTGAAGACAGTCGTTCTAACAGGTGTAAGATGACATCTCATTGGACTTTTGATTCACATTTCCGTAGTGGTTAGTGATATTAAGCATCATTTCGTGAACCTATTGGTAATTTATATTTCTCCTTTGGAAAAAAATATCTATTCAGATCTTTTGCCTATTTTTTAATCAAATTGATTTTTGTGTTTTTTTTTGTTTGTTGGTTTTGTTATTGTCTTGTTTTGCTACTGAGTTATATGGATATCTTGCGTATTTTGGATATTAACCCCTTATTAGATACATAATTTGCAAATATTTCCCCCATTCTGTAAGTTGCCTTTTTATTATTTCTTTTGCTGGGCAGAAGATTTTTTTTTTAAAGGATTTATTTATTTTATCTTAGAAAGACAGTAGGAGCAGGGGTAGGGAGGGGCGGTGGGGGAGGAAGAGAGACTCTCAAGTAGACTCTGCACTAAGTGCAGAGCCCAACACAGCACTCCATCTCATGACCCTGAGATCATGACCTGAGCTGAAACTGAGAGTTGGACGCTTAACCCACTGTGCCATCTGGGTGCCCCAGAAAATTTATTGTTTTAATTTGATGTAGTTCCACTTACTTATTTTGTATTTGTTGCTTGTCCTTTTGGTGTCATATCCAAAAAAAAAATTCAATGCCAAGGCCAATGTCAAGGAGCTTTTTTCCTCTTTTCCCTTAGGACTTTTATAATATTGGGTTTTATCCCAATTCTGAATAATTTTTGTGAGTAGTGTAAGATAGGGATCCAATTTTATTCTTTTGCATATGATTAAATAGTTTCCCCAGTACCATTTGTGGGAATGACACTATACATTCCCCTTGAGTATTCTTGGCTTCTTTGTCAAATGTTAGTTGGCTGTACATCTGAGGGTTTATTTCTGGGCTCTCAATTCTGTTACATTGGTGTCTCTGTCCATTTTTTATGCCAGTACAAGACTGTTTGATTATTATAGGTTTGTAATAGTTTGATATCAGAAAGAATGATGCCTCTAGCTTTGTTCTTCTTTCTCAGGATTGCTTTGGGTATTCAGGATCTTTGCAGTTCCATGAATTTCTGTCTGTGAAATCATGCCATTGGAATTTGACATGAATTCTGTTGAATCTATACGTGGCTTAAATTTGGTTAAATTTATTCCCAAATTTTACTGTTGTTACTTTTTATGCTATTGTAAATGGTATTATTTTCTTTCTTTTTCAGATACTGTTTTTAGTGTATAAAAACACAACTAATTTCTGAATGTTGATTTTTTATCCTGCAGCTTTCTTGAATTATTCATTAGTTGTAATAGTTTTTGGTGGAGTCTCCAGGATTTTGTATATATAAGATTGCATCATTTTCCCCTATAGATAATTTTACTTAATATATTTGGGTGGTGCTCTAGTGTTAGCTGCGTGTGTGTGTATTTTATTTATTTTAGAGAGATTGAGAGAAAGAGAGCAAATGAGTGGAGGGTGGGACAGAGGGAGAGAATGAGAAAGAATATCAAGCAAACTCTGTGCTGAGTGAAGTCCAACATGGGACTTGGTCTCATAACCTGAGACAAAATCAAGAGTCATATGTTAACTGACTGAACCACCCAAGCATCCCTATCTGCATATATATTTATGACAGAGCTCTTAAGCTTGTATTCCTTCTCTTAGTCTTCTAGAGCCAGGCCCTGTATGAACAACAATCTTCTGCTTTTCCAAGGGTGGTGCTAAATGCTCAGGTCTGATGTCCCTTCCAGGTCCACAAATTTGGGCCAGCTTTCTACACATGCTCACCAGCTCTCTACAAAAGCTTTGGTCTTGTTGTTGTTGAAAGCATACCCAGGACGTCAGCCATTGCATAATGGGGTATTTAGAAGAGGTACCAAAACACTGCAGATGCCCATGGTCCAGCTGGGGGAATCCACAGGTGATGTCCCTCCCACTGGTTCATGAGCAGGCCTTCTGATGGACATAATTAGTAGAATCTACACTCCTTTCATCTGTTCCTTTTTGAGCTCTGGCTTCTCTTTTCCCAGATTCTCATCAGGCTTAGTTTTTCAGGTCATAACTCAATGTGGAAGAGGCAAGAGAAAGTTGGGCCTCTTTCCTCTCTGGTAGCAACTTGCACAGCTGGGAAGATCAAGCACTCACTCATACATTGCCACTTTCCACAACAAGAGAAATCATGGGTCAATCAGGGATCTCTTAGCACTGAGTTCTGTTATCTCAGGAATGATGCAGATAAAGTCAATTTTTTCCTCTTACCCTCAGCAGTGTGTCCAATTTTGATTTTTTGTTGTTTTTGTCCCAATGGCATTTTGTACTTCTACCAGACTCTTTGACTTCCATAAATGGTCTTTCATTCATGGGTGATTGCGTAAGTCAGTGTTCTCCAGAAGCTACTAAACTGTGGCTCAGAGGAGCTGGAGTCAGTTCAAAGGGCACTTTCAGAGTTCACAGCCAGGACCAAAGTCTATACTCTTATTACCTGTTACACTGGTAGGCCAGACTCCTCCTGGATTCCTCAGTGTATTTTTTGATGACAGGAAGCGAAGACAAATGAGTTTGTTGCCAAGTTCTCAGGTCTATGGAACTGTTTCTGACTCAGCCACTTAGGGGCTGGTCTGTCTTTTCCAAATGGCTCTTCTCATTCTTGTACTGCACTGAGATTTCACCATATCTTACCTGGATCTCACATCTCCCAAAAGGCATGTTGTCCATGGATGGCTGCTATGTTATTGTTGCTAAAGGGAGGATATAATAAGGGACATCTTATTCAGCCATCTTGTGGATGGCATTTTCTTTTTTTGACAGTAGCCATCCTAATAGATATGAAGTGATATCTCATTGTGGTTTTTATTTGCTTGCATTTTCCTAATGACTAGAAGTGTTGATCATATTTTCATACCCTATTGGTCATTTGTATGTCATCTTTGGAGAAATGTCTATTTAAGTCCTTTGCCCATTTTAAAAATCAGAGTATTTATTTATTTTTGTTATTAAATTGTAGGAGTTCCTTATATATTTTGAGTACTAACCTAATATTAGATGTATGGTTTTCACATATTTTCTCCCATTCTTTTTTTTTCTTTCTTTTAAATTTAATTTTATTTTTTCAGTGTTCCAAGATTCATTGTTTATGCATCACACCCAGTGCTCCATATAATACATGTCCTCCTGAGTCCCCACCACCAGCCTCACCTAACCCCCTACACTCCTCCCCTCTAAAACCCTGTTTGTTTCTCAGAGTCCACAGTCTCTCATGCTTCATCTCCCCCTCCAGTTTCCCCCAATTCACTTCTCCTTTCATTCTTCTAATGTCCTCCATGTTATTCCTTTATGCACCACAGGTAAGTTAAACTATATGATAAATTGACTCTCTGTGCTTGACTCATTTCACTCAGCATAATTTCCTTTAGTCCCATCCATGTTGATAAAGAAGTTGGGTATTCATCCTTTCTGATGTAGGCATAATACTCCATTGTATATACAGACCATATCTTCTTTATCCATTTGTCTGTTGAAGGGCATCTTGGCTCTTCCCTCAGTTTGGCGACAGTGGCCATTGCTGGTGTGAACACTGGGGAACAGTTGGTCCTTCTTTTCTTTCTTTTTTTTTTTTTTTAGATTTTATTTATTTATTTGATAGACGGAGATCACAGAGAAGCAGGCAGAGAGAGAGGAGGAAGCAGGCTCCCTGCTGAGCAGAGAGCCCGATGCGGGGCTCGATCCCAGGACCCTGGGATCATGACCTGAGCTGAAGGCAGAGGCTTTAACCCACTGAGCCACCCAGGCACCCCTTGGTCCTTCTTTTCACTGCATCTGTATGTTTAGGGTAAATACCCAGTAGTCCAATGGCAGGGTCATAGGATAGCTCTATTTTTAATTTCTTAAGGAATCTCCACACTGTTTTCCAAAGTGACTGCACTAACTAGCAATCCCCCCTACAGTGTAAGAGGGTTCCCCTTTCTCCACATCCTCTCCAACACTTGTTGTTTACTGTCTTGTTGATTTTGGCCAACTGGTGTAAGGTGTATCTTAATGTGGTTTTGATTTGAATCTCCCTGATGGCTATTGATGATGACCATCTTTTCATGTGTCTGTTAGCCATTTGTATGTCTTCTTTGGAGAAGTGTCTGTTTATGTCTTCTGCCCATTTTTTGACATGATTATCTGTTTTGTGTGTGTTGAGTTTGAGGAGTTCTTTATAGATATTAGATACCAGCCCTTTGTCTGTAGTGTCCTTTGTGAATATCTTCTCCCATTCTGTGGGTTGCCTCTTTGTTTTGTTGACTGTTTCCTTTGCTGTGCAGAAGCTTTTGATCTTGATGAAGTCCCAAAAGTTCATTCTCACTTTTTTTTTCCTTTGCTTTTGGAGACATGTCTTGAAAGAAGTTGCTGTGACTGATGTCGAAGAGGTTACTGCCCATGTTCTCCTCTAGGATTTTGATAGATTCCTACGTCACATTGAGCTCTCTTATCCATTTCGAGTTTATCTTTGTGTACGGTGTAAGAGAATGGTCGAGTTTCATTCTTCTATACATAGCTGTCCAATTTTCCCCACACCATTTATTGAAGAGACTGTTATTTTTTTTTTTTTTCTGCCGTATGTTTTTTTCCTGCTTTGTTGAAGATTAGTTGACCATAGAGTTGAGAGTCCATATCTGGGCTCTGAAACTGTTCCACTGGTCTATGTGTCTGTTTTTGTGCCAGTACCACACTGTCTTGGTGATCACAGCTTTGAAGTAAAGCTTAAAATCAGGCAACGTGATGCCCCCAGGTTTGTTTTTTCTTTTTCAACATTTCCTTGGCAATTTGGGATTTCTTCTGATTCCATACAAATTTTAGGATTGTTTTTTCCAGTTCTTTGAAAAATGCCAGTGGAATTGTAATCCGGAAGGCATTGAAAGTATAGATTGCTCTGGGCAGTATAGACATTTTAATGATGTTTATTTTTCTGATCCATGAGCATGGAATGATCTTCCATCTTTTATATATTCTTCAATTTCTTTCATGAGTGTTCTGTAGTTCCTCGAGTACTGATCCTTTACCTCTTTGGTTAGGTTTATTCCCAGGTATATTATGGTTCTTGGTGCTATAGTAAATGGAATCAATTCTCTCATTTCCCTTTCTATATTTTCATTGTTAATGTATAAGAAAGCAACTGATTTCTGTGCATTGATTTTGTATCCTGCCATGTTACTGAATTGCTGTATGAGTTCTCGTGGTTTGGGGGTGGAGTCTTTTGGGTTTTCCATATAAAGTATCATGTCATCTGTGAAGAGAGAGTGTTTGACTTCTTCTTTGCCAGTTTGAATACCTTTTATTTCTTTGTGTTGTCTGATTGCTGTTGCTAGGACTTTTAGTACTATGTTGAACAACAGTGGCGAGAGTGGTATCCTTGTCATGTTCCTGATCTCAAAGGGAAGCCTGTCATCTTTTCCCCATTGAGGATGTTATTCACTGTGGGTTCTTCATAGATAGATTTTATGAAGCTGAGGAATCTTTCCTCTATCCCTATAATCTGAAATGGTTTAATCAGGAATGGATGCTCTATCTTGTCAGCTTTTCTGCATCAATTGAGAGGACCATGTGGTTCTTCTCTCTTCTCTTATTGATTTGTTCTATCACATTGATTGATTTGTGAATGTTGAACCACTCTTGCATCCCAGGGATAAATCTCACATGGTCATGGTGGATAATCTTTTTAATGCACTGTTGCATCCTATTAGCAAGGATCTTGTTGAGAATCTTGGCATCCGTATTTATCAGTGATATTGGTCTGAAATTCTCCTTTTTGATAGGGTCTTTGCCTGGTTTGGGGATTAGGGTAATGCTGGCTTCATAAAAAGAGTCTGGAAGTTTTCCTTCTGTTTCTATTTTTGAAACAGTTTCAGGAAGATAGGATTTATTTCTTCTTTGAATGTTTGGTAGAATTCTCCAGGGAATCCATCAGGTCCTGAGCTTTTGTTTTTTGGGAGATTTTTGATCACTGCTTCAATCTTGTTACTAGAGATTGGTCTATTCAGATTGTCAATTTCTTCCTGATTCAGTTTTGGAAGTTTATAGATTTCCAGGAATGCATCCATTTCTTCTAGGTTGCTTAACTTATTGGCATATAACTGTTGATAGTAATTTCTGATGATTGTTTCTATTTCCTTGGTGTTAGTCATGATATCTCCCTTTTCATTCATAATTTTATTAATTTGAGTCCTCTCTTTTTTCTTTTGGATTAGTTTTGCCAGTGGTTTATTGATCTTGGGGATTCTTTTAAAAACCACCTCTAGTTTCATTGGTGTGTTCTACTGTCTTATTGATTTCTGCTTTAATCTTGATTATTTCCCTTCTTGTGCATGGGGCTGGGTTAATTTGTTGTTGATTTACCAGTTCTTTCAGGTGTGAAAAGAGCTGGTGAATTCTGGATTTTTTAGTTTGTTTGAGGGAGGCTTGGATGGCTATGTAATTCCCCCTTAGGACTCTTTTTGCTGTATCCCATAGGTTTTGGACTGATGTGTCTTCATTCTCATTGGTTTCCATGAATTGTTTAAGTTCTTCTTTGATTTCCAGGTTGATCCAAACATTCTTAAGCAGGGTGGTCTTTAGCTTCCAAGTGTTTGAATTCCTTCCAAACTTTTTCTTGTGGTTGAGTTCCAGTTTCAAAGCATGTGGTCTGAGAATATTCAGAGAATAATCTCAATCTTTTGGTATCAGTTGAACCCTGATTTGTGCCCCAATATGTGGTCTATTCTGGAGAAAGTTTCATGCGCTCAAGAAGAATGAGTATTCTGTTGTTTTAGGGTGGAATGTTCTGTATATATCTATGAGGTCCATCTGATCCAATGTGTCATTCAATGCTCTTGTTTCTTTATTGATTTTCCACATGTATTATCTGTCTGTTACTGAGAGTGGTATGTTAAGATCCCCTACTATTAATGTATTCATATCAATATGAGTCCTTATCTTGATTAACAGTTGGTTTATGTAGTTGGCTGCTCCCGTATTGGGGCATAAATATTTACAATTGTTAGATCTTCTTGGTGGATAGACCCTTTAAGAATGATGTAGTGTCCTTCTTTATCTCTGACTACAGTCTTTAGTTTAAAATCTAATTTATCTGATATAAGAATCGCTAGCTCAGCTTTCTTTTGAGGCCCATTAGCATGAAAAATGCTTCTCCATCCCTTCGCTTTCAGTCTGGATGTATCTTTAGGTTCCAAATGGGTCTCTTGTAGACAGCATATGGATGGGTACTGTCATTTTATCCAATCTGCAACCCTTTGCCATTTTATAGAAGCATTTAGGTGATTCATGTTGAGAGTGATTATTGAAAGATATGTTTTTATTGATATCATGTTGCCTGTGAAGTCCTTGTTTTTATAGATTTTCTCTATAAATTTCTATTCTGTGTTACTCCTGGGTTCTTTCTTCTTTTATAGAACTCCCCTTAATATTTTGTAGTGCCAGCTTGGTGGTCACATGCTCTTTTAAACCTTGCCACTCTTGGAAGCTCTTTTTCTCTCCATCAATTTTGAATGTCAACTTTGCTGGGTAAAGTATTCTTGGCTGCATGTTCTCATTTAGTGCTCTGAAAATGTCTTGTCAGCCCTTTCTGGCTTGCCATATTTCTGCGGACAGGTCTGACATTATTCTGATGGACCTTCCTCTGTACATATGGAATCTTTTCCCCCTAGCTGCCCTCAGAAGCTCTTGTAAAATTATTATTCATCAGTCTCACACTCAAGTGCCTCGAGGTCTTTCTAGACTTGTTGATCTTGGGGGATGTTCTTTCTGCCTCTAGGACATGATTACCCAGATTAGGAAAACCTTCATCCAGAATTTGGTTAACTATATCTTCTAGTCTTTTTCCTTTCTCCACCCCTTCAGGGATCCCATTAATTCTGACTTTCGAACATTTCATGGCATCATTTATTTCCCTAATTCTGTTTTCATAGCTTCTAAGTTGTTTCTTCAGTGCCTCCTCCTGATCCTTTTTCTCTATCAGTTTGTCCTCTAGATCACTAATTCTATCTTCTGCCTCAGTTACCCTAGCTGTTAGAGTATTTAGTTTAGATTGGATCTCATTGATAACATTTTTAACTTTTTCCCAGGCAGCTTTCACTTCTGTCCTTAGAGACTCTATGTTGTCCTAATGGTTTTCTCCAACCTCGCCATTGCCTGGATAATTTGTTACCCTGAATTCCCTTTCCAACATACTGTTTATGTCCCTATCCAATAGTTCTTATGGAGAGGGCACAATTTCTGAATTTTTCCTCTGTTGAGTGTCCCTCCTCCTAGTCATTTTGGTGAGAGGTACTTGAGGGGATGTATAGCTGAGTATATCAACCATGATACAGGCAAGGTTCACCCTGGAAGGCTTTTGAGCTATCGGAAGTCATGACCAAAAAGAAAGAAAAAAGAAAAAAGGAGAGAAAGAGAGAGAGAGAGAAGAGAAGACCCAGCCAGAATAAGCCCCCAAATTAAGATGTATAAAGTATACAACAAAAATGGACAAACAAAAAGACTGACAAAAGTAAATGACAAGAACAATAAACCCAGCCAAAATGAACCCCAAGGATAAAATTTATATAATACTGTAACAAAAATAAATACACAGAAACACTGACAGCAGAAAAAGATGGGAGGGTGGTTAAAAACACTTGATGTGGGCAAGGAAGGTTATTTTGATTCTTCCTGGGTGTATCTTGATATCTTTGTTAAAGGACTCAACTTTCCAGAGATAAAGGGAGAATAACACTGGTTTATATGTAGGGGTATTATTGATTAGGAAAAGAGGATTACCTTGAAGTTTATATCTATATGTGTATTCAAAAAATAGAAAAGAAAAAGAAAAAAAAAACAAGTATATATATGAAAAAAGTTCAAGTTAAAAGATTATTATGGAATATGCTGTATTAAACTTCTCGTTGTTAATGGTAAGTAGATTTAAAAAATTAAAAAGAACAAGAATAGTAAGAACAAATTAAAAATAAAGTTTTATGTATGAAATATAAAGGTTTTAGGGCAATACCGAGGGCTTATTATATTGTTTTCTCCTGATGTTGGGGTTTTACAGTTTTATGGGGACCCTGAGGTGGTTGTCCTCTTGTTCTTTTGGCTGGCTTTCTGGGGGAGGGGCACCTGCCTCATTGTTTTTCAGTCGGTCTTGCTTGGGTTGTGTCCTCCTGCCCCTACCAAGGGGCTGGGCTCTGTGGAAATCAGTTTTTCAGGCTTTTGTTCTCTGGAGGTTTTTGTTCTTTGGTGGTTTTTTGCTGCTTTTTGGAGGTTTAGTGGAAAGCAAACTGTACCCATACCTCTGCCTCAGAGAGAAGCCTCAGTCTGCTCTCCTCTGGGTGGTCCAGAATATACAGACTCCCCCTCTGCAAACTTTGTTTAACTGTGCGATATCCCACAGGCAGTGCACGCCCCCAGCCACTGTCTCAGGGGTCACTGGAAGTGCCCACTTGTCTTTGCACCCCCGTGCCACTAAAACTGTGAGTGATATTGGTCCAGGGAGCCTGTTTCTGGTGGGTGCCTGTGCCGGGACTGCAGTCTGGGGTCCAGACCTCATGGTTGCTCAGGTCACAGCCAAGGGATCCCAGCTAGAGATCTCGCTGAGTTCCTTCAGGCATGGGCTGGGAGTGTCCAAACCCCCGGCCAGTCCTAGAGACCACTGACTAGCACCCACGCAGAGCTGTCTCAGGTGCATGTGGGGAGTACGGTTCAGACCCTGGTCATGCAGTGAACACTGAACGCAAAAGGCTGTGGTTCTAGAGAACACCCACCAGATTCCCTCATCGGGAGGTGTGGGGGTGTGCCCAGCCGAGTAGTGGTGCAAACTTCACAACCCGGGGGCTCAGGGACCAGAAATTGGAGGCTCCGCCACACTACCTCTGGTACGGGTGGTTGCTGAGTCACTGGGTGGTTGCTGGGTGGTGGCTGTCCTGGGTCCATGGGCCTAGGCCCGGTCCCTGACTGCCCGATTCCACCAGTTGCCCCTTAAGATCTTTTACTCTTCTTGAGTGCTTTTAACCAGACTCCAAGTTAATGCTGGTCCCCAATCACAGGGCACTTTCATATTGGTATATTACTTTCCAATGGGTCACTTCTGGTGGCTCCCTCCCCCTTCTGTTTATATTCTGATATCAGTCTGAGCATCCCCCCTCTGCTTTACCTCTCCACTGATATCTTCTCTCCCCGAAGAGATCTAGAAGTGTATAATCCTACATCTTAGGCTGATTTCATGGGTGTTCAGAGTGTTCTGGTAGATACTTAGCTCAGTTTAAAAAACCGGTTGAAACGGGGTCTCCTACTTCTCTGCCATCTCACCCCTCCTCTCCCATTCTTTAGGTTACTTTTTGCCCTGTTGATCATTTCCTTTGCTGTTCAGAAGTCTTTTATTTTAATGTTGCTCCACTCGTCTATTTTTGCTTTTGTTGCCTCTGCTTTTTTGTCATGTCCAAGAAAACATTACCAAGACCAGCGTCATGACACTTTCCCCTATGATTTCTTCTAGGAATCTTACATTTTCAGATCCTATCTTTAAGTCTTTAATCCATTTTGAGTTAATTTCTGTATATGATGTAAGATAAGGGTCTGTTTTTATTCTTTTGTTTGTGGACATCCAGTTTTCCCAATATCATATGTTGAAGAGATTATTCTCTCTCCCTTGTGTATTTTGGCACTCTTGACAAAGATAAATTGATGTGGGTTTATCAACTGGATCACTAGATTCTCATTCTATTCATTCATCTGTATGTCTATATACCATTACCAACTACAATAATATACCATTATTGTAGTTTTGTAATATATTTTGATATTGGGAAGTGTGATGTCTCCAGTGATGTCTCAAGATTCCTTTGGCTACTTTGGGTCTTCTGTGGTTCCATATAAATTTTAGGATTATTTATTTATCTAATTCAATAAAAAATGCCATGGGGATTTTGGTAATGGTTGCATTGAATCTGTAGATAACTTTTGGTATTATTGACATTTTGACAAATTTGTCTTCTAATCCATGAACATGGAATATCTTTCTATTTATTTGTGTCTTTTTAAATTTCTTCCATCGATGTGTTATAATTTCCTGAATATAAGTCTTCATTTCCTTGGTTAACTTTATTCCTTAGTATTTTATTCTTTTTGATGCTACTGTAATTAAAATTGTTTTCTAAATTTCCTTTCCAGATAATTTGGTGTTAGTGTATTGAAGTATTAAGGATTTCTGATATTTTGTATAGCAACCTTACAGAATTTGCTGTCCTGTGGAGTTAGGGTTTTTTACATATAAGACCCTATCACCTGGAAACAGAGATACATTCTCTTCTTCCTTAATTTGGATGACTTTCTTTTTTTTCTTGCCCAATTTCCCTAAGATTCCGGTTCTGTGTTAAATAGAAATGGTGAGAATTGGGCATCCTTGCCTTGCTCCTGATCTCAGATGGAAAGTTTGAGGTTTTTTTGTTTGTTTGTTTTTACCATTGAGTATGATGATAGCTGTGGGTTTTTCATGTATGGCCTGTAATTTTTCAAGGTACATTCCATTACATCAAATTTGTTGGGAGTTTTTATCATAAAAGAATATTGTATTTTTTCAAAAGCTTTTTCTGCATCTATTAAGATAATCATATGATCTTTATCCTTTAATCTGTTATTGTAGTATATCACATTTATTTGTGTATGTTGAACCATCTTTGCATCCCAAGGGGAAATTCCATTTGATCATAGTGTATAATTCTTTTGATGTCCTGTTTAATTTGGTTTGATAGTATTTTGCTATGGATTTTTTATCAGGTATGTTATCCTGTAGTTTTCTTGTAATATCTTTGACTATAGCCATCAGGGAATTGCTGGTCCAAAAATAAATTTGGAACTTTTTCCTCTTATTCAATATTTTGAGAGTTGAGAGGGATTAATGTTAATTCTTTAAATGTTTGGTAAAATTTACCCATATAGTCACTTGTTCCTGAGCTTTACTTTGTTGGGAGCGTTTTGATTAGTTATTTAATCTACACATTCATTATTGTCTATTGAGATTTTCTATTTCTTCCTGATTCACTGGGTAGATTGTATATTTGTATAATTCTTCCATTTCTTCTATCCAGTTTATTGGTGTGTAATTGTTTATAGTAGTCTCTTGAGATCCTTTTTATTTCTATTGTATCAGGTGTAATGTTTCCTCTTTCATTATAAGTATTGTCTAATTGTAAAAAGAACTGGATTCTATAGATATTTTAAACCTGTAATTGGACTAAGTGACTTTTCTGGTGACAGAAAATGTACACTAATTGTCCAAATCTTTAAAAAACTTTCAGAGACAAAAATGGCTTTTGTGCCTTAGTTAAAAACAGATAGGAGACATATATGATTTTGTTTTTGTTTTTGCTTTTGCTATATAATATTATCACAAGTGTAATGGGTGATTATTTTGGTAATTTTGGATTTATGTACTCTCTGTCTACAATGTAATCTCCAGGAAGACAAGATCTGCCATTAATGCAAGACCATGTCCATTTAGGAAATCCTTTTGTCTCCTGCACTAAACACAGCCCTTGAATTTTATGTTGGCTATGGTATAACACCTAGAAGTAGAAGATAAATATATAATATTGGCACATATTATTAACATCAGTAAACTTATACTGATGCTAGTGTTCATTAAGGCATTTAATACCTTAATCTGTGCACATTTTGTACTTCTGTTGGCTTTTGCTGCCTGATGGTAACACCACTAGGTATTATGTCCTCAATATCATTTTTCCAGGCCACTCAATCCATCACTGTAACATCATAACCTGCATTAAAATTCTGATAAAATAGAAACTCCCTGTGGGAAGTAACAGAGGCTGTAATTATAGACATGTGCTAAATAAATACTGGTTAATTGGTTTGGAACAAATTTGTTTTTGGTTTATTTTGAAGTTCACTTTCCAGCTATTGCTAATCTCAGATATAACAAGTCTATCACTGTAATGTAAATAGATGACAAATCAGTAAAAGAAGATTCAATCATTCATTCTTCATTCAACCATAAATATATGGAACGGCTGCTATATATCAGACAGTATGCTCAACATGGAAAATGCAAAGATAACTCTCACCATCTTTCTTTGGGAAGGTCACAGTCTGGTAGAAGAGACAGGAAGGTAAAACATTAACATGGTGCTATAAATGTAGGGATAGAGATATTTATGGTAGAGTACAGAAAAGTGGAAAGTAATGAGCTCCATTAAGGAAGTTCAGGAAGTACTTCAAACAGTATATGACACTTCGGCAGAGTCTTAACAAGTAATCGGATTTTGCAGTTAGACGACAAGGATTCGTTTTTTTTAGCATGATTTTCATGTTCAGACAGAGCTATGACATATGGCACATTCAGGAGAAGTACACCTGGTTCAGTAGGACTAGGTTGTAAGTTCTGAGGCAGCACTGGGAGCTAAGTCTACTTCTGTAGTCAGGGCTATTCCTGAAAGTGTAGGATGTCATTATCGGAAATTGACTTCAGTATTGATAACACAGTTTAAAAGAAGCACATGTTTTGGGGCACCTGGGTGGCTCAGTGGGTTAAGCCACTGCCTTCGGCTCAGGTCATGATCTCAGGGTCCTGGGATCGAGTCCCACATCGGGCTCTCTGCTCAGCAAGAAGCCTGCTTCCCTCTCTCTCTCTCTCTCTCCCTGCCTCTCCATCTACTTGTGATCTCTCTCTGTCAAATAAATAAATAAAATCTTTAAAAAAATAAAATAAAATAAAAGAAGCACATGTTTTGGATAGGTATTCATAATATAGATTATTAAATTATCATACTAAGCAAAGAAATTGAAAAAGGTTTTTTTTTTTTAAGTTTCTCATATACAACTTGTGCTTTTATAAAATGTTTTGTTGGATGCCAAAAATGTCCTTTATTAGTATAGGATATATAGGATCGTTAAAATTTAATGGTATTGTTTGACAGTTATTCATAATTTTTCAGATGATTCTTTTGATTAGAAAGTCTTTTTTTTTTTTTTTGAGATTTTGTTTATTTGAGAGAGAGAGGACAAACAGAGGGGAGGGGCATAAGGAGAGGGAGAAGCAGATTCCTTGCTGAGCAGGGAGCCCATCTTGGGACTCGATCCCAGGACCCTGACATCATGACCTGAGCAGAAGACAGCTGCTTTACCAGCTGAGCCACCCAGTTGCCCCTTGGTTAGAAACTCTAAATTATGTTCAATAAATGAAGGAAATTGAGTCATATCCCAGTCAATAAATAATAAGTATTAATAGTACATTAGAGTTTGCTTCTTAGAACAAATAATTGAGAGTTTGATCTTAAAGGAAAACAATGACTAGTGGACTTAAACTCACATATTTAGGTCTTGGAAACTAGCATCTTTCACAGAAAACACATGCTAGAAATATAATCTAAGCATCTTAAATCATGATCTCTAATTTAAAAAGTAGATTTGAGTACCTATGTCAAGAACGGTAGAAGGATTAGAAGGTAAATGAGATAAATCTCTGTTCTAATCAAGTGTAAACTTTATTACATGAAATGTGTTTTTGCCCTATTATTTGTAATTATTTATGTGACTATGTTATGAGTTATTTCTATAAAATGAGCAATCAAGGAATGCTAGGATTTTCTAAGTTAGTTGTCTGGGTCAAATTTAAGAATGTGGCAAAGAATTCTCCATTGGTAACGAATGAGCATAGAACAAATGATGTATAGTTGTATATATTATATATGCAGTTGCTTTAAAAAATACGTCTCCTCACAGGGAATGGCATTTAGTTTGTTGGCTTTGAGTTCACATAATCTGAAGTAGATAATCACAAAATGATGCTTTGACTTCAAACAGATCCCCAGATACTTCTTAATAATTATTAGATATTTTGATTCTCCACCCATAAGAAAAACAAAGAAAAATATCTGGAACTGTATGTAGGCAATGTAAGGACAATATTAACTTTTCAAAAATCAAAAAGTGGAGTCCTATTAGAAAATGATAAGATGACCAGCAAAACTTGTAAGCATTTGTTGAGGGCCCTTAACTAACACATCAAACTATTTGCTGGATATTCTCTTTTAACTGGAACAAAATTCTTAAAAATTTCCTGGATTAAAATAAATATAATAAAAAAATACCAGTACTACAGGGGCGCCTGGGTGGCTCAGTGGGTTAAGCCGCTGCCTTCGGCTCAGGTCATGATCTCAGGGCCCTGGGATCGAGTCCCGCATCGGGCTCTCTGCTCAGCAAGAAGCCTGCTTCCCTCTCTCTCTGCCTGCCTCTCCGTCTACTTGTGATCTCTCTCTGTCAAATAAATAAATAAAATCTTTAAAAAAATAAAATAAAATAAAAAAATACCAGTACTACAAAAAGTACATGAAGTTATAGTAACACATTAACATTTATCAAATTGTAACAATAGAAGTAGTTAAACTATTCTCAAGATAGAAAAAGACCTTTCTTTATGGTAAAATTAAATAAATCATCACTCAGTAGTTACACTTGGTAATGTTGTCATGTAAAAATGCCTCAGTTCCATGTGCTGCTTTTAAACAAGCCAGTGAATCTAAATTTAAATAGAAACTATAAATAGAAAGATGAAGTGTAGAGAAATAAATCAGAAAAAATTATAGAGAATGGGAAAAGCAGGACAGGGGGCAGATAAAGAGAGGGGAGAAAAGAGAAAATGACTCAATTAGTGGACGGTCATGAAATCTGTGCCAGAGAATGCCTGATGTTCTTTTAATTAATTAAAAGCCTGTGTGGCTCAGTCGGTTAAGCCACTGCCTTCAGCTCAGGTCATGATCCCAGGACCCTGACATCAGGGTCTGACATCAGGCTCCTTGTTCAGCAGGGAACCTGCTTCTCCCTCTGCCTGGCCCTCTCCCTGCTTGTGCTCTATCTTTCTGACAAATAAATATTAAAAAAAAAATCTTAAAAACAAGATTTTTGGAGTATTCTCCATGTTTTCTAATCCATTGTCTGATCAATAAGGACATTTCACAATACCAATTAAGTGTAAGAGAGTGGTGGGGAGGTCAAACAAGGAAATTTAAGTCCAACTTTATAGAAATAAAATGACTAATAACTTATGCTCTAGTCTAGAGGACAGATTTATGAAACAAGCTATGGCAGTAGCTTTGGCTGCCTGTTACTAACAGATTGAAAAGCAGTTATGATACATTTGGTGGATCCAAATGCTGCCTAGAGCAGCTGTGGTTTTGATACGGTGTCCAGCAGGGTAATCTCAAAGTCTGTGTGATCACTCAGTACACACTTGAATACATCCCTTCCAGAAATGCTGGAGAATACACCCAAGCACAGTGGCTTTTTTTTTTTTTTTTTTTTCAAATAGTCTGTCTTGTCTATGGAGAGGGTACCTTAATTTCTGTCTTCCCTTAATGAAGAAAC
This sequence comes from Lutra lutra, assembly GCF_902655055.1. NCBI lineage: Eukaryota > Metazoa > Chordata > Mammalia > Carnivora > Mustelidae > Lutra > Lutra lutra. The sequence continues at coordinate 26,972,222 of NC_062281.1, forward strand.
ATTTATTTTGTAGTAATGCAATGATCTGACCACTTGTGGAGGTAGGATATATTAACTAGACATAAAAATTTTAATGAACTTTATGGTTTCAGAAGCCCCTCTAGTAGTGGTTGAGATGTAAGAACACAGTGGCCTCCTTAAGAGGAAACTATTTTTTTTTTAACAACTATAAAGACTACATGAAAAAAATTTAAATCTAACTTTTGATATTTAGAAAAAGCAAAATGCTTAAGCAGTGGGTACTAGGAAAATAATGTGTGTGTGTGTGTGTGTGTGTGTGTGTGTGTGTTATAAACAAGGTAATTATATTAACTTTTCTCCATTGAGAAGACATCTATTTTGCTGCACATTTTTGGTATTTCATTTCTGGAAGCCTCTGCAATAGGAGTTCTGCCCACAGGGTAACATAAGGAGGGAATCACAATGGGGAAATAATGGTTTCATAATCACATTACGAATACCAGCAACAGATGCAGAAGACATTAAGGTTTGCTATAAAAAGGACAGATTTCATGTTTGTTTGTTTTGTTTTTAACCAAGAAAGTAGACTCTTCCTATATTCCTAAAGGATGATTTTAAATAGTAAAGGTTTCAGGAAACATGGTAGGTGTTCCTCTGCTTGGGAAATGGAAATTTGGCTGAGATTCCTTCTAGCAAGTGAGTATATTCTCTATCTGATTTTCCTACTCACACATGAGGCTTTTAGAAAACAAATTCTAGATTATCCAGTGGCATAATTTCTAGGCAGATATGCCTTGATTTTTATTTGCTTGATAGGTAAATTCTGACAAATGGGCTGATTTTTATCTACAATGCTCTTTTCCTCCTCGAACTGGAGATCATGACATTTTAACTTAGGAGCACCTGACTATTAGGATTATGATTAACATCACACAATTCTGATGTTCCTTGAGCCCATTGTATCCTTCCCATTCCTTGATCTCATTATTTCTAAGGCCCATTTCGATCATTTCATGTCATTGTTTTCCTATTACCTATTAAAGGCAACATTCTTTAGCCTCCTACTCCAAGAGTAATTTTATATGTCATTTTTATCACATGTAGTTTGTAATATTTCCCCACTTAATCAAATTAAGTAATTGTTTGTTTGCTAGATATGTCATGTGTTTCCTCTTTCCTCCTCTCCCCATTCATTTCCTCCACCCCATTGCCCCACATTTCTTCCTTTTCTTGCTGTCCAACTCTTAATTTATGTATTACCCTAAATCCTAACTGATCTTATCAGTTCATTCTAGAAGTGTTTTTCTTCTTTTTCTAGATTCTGATATCATTCTCTTTTACTCCCTCAATGCCTATGTATTTACTAATTCAGCAAATATTTACTGAACATTTGTGGGTCGGGCATAGTTTGCATTTGTGAATGAAAAAGACAATATCCTCTCATCTTCTTGGAGCTTATAGTCTAGCAGATGAGGACAAAAGAGAAAAATGTAATAAATTATTAAGCTATAGAGCACTTCAGAAAGTGAAAATTCATAGAAGATAGATGGGGATACTTGGGTGGCTTATTTGGTTGAGCAATGAGTCTAGGTGTCATGATCCCAGGACATGAGGTCGTGATCTCAAGGTCGGGGGATCATGTCCTGGAATGGGCTCCACACTTGGTGGGGATTCTGCTTAAGATTCTCTTCTTCTGGGGCGCCTGGGTGGCTCAGTGGGTTAAGCCTCTGCCTTCGGCTCAGGTCATGATCTCAGGGTCCTGGGATCGAGCCCCGCATCGGGCTCTCTGCTCAGCACTGAGCCTGCTTCCTCCTCTCTCTGCCTACTTGTGATCTCTCTCTCTCTGTCATATAAATAAAATCTTTAAAAAAAAAAAAACTTAAAAAAAAAAAAAGATTCTCTTCTTCTGCTCTTCCCCCACCCGACTCTTTCTCTCTCTAAAAATAAATAAATAAATGATAAATAAGTAAATAAATTATATCTTGAAAAAGAAACATAGAGTGAAGTGTTGAAGGACTGGAATGCTAGGGCTTCAGAGAGGATGTTTTGATGGTCATGGTAGACCTTCAAGAGAAGGTGATGTTTGAGCACAGGTTGGAACATGGTGCAAGAATAAGCTTTATTGATATGTGAGGAAAAGATGTATTGGGAATAGCCAGAACAAACACCCTAAAACATAAGTATGAAGAATAGCAAAGAGGTGAGAGCAGGAAAAAATGAGGTGAGAGAGAGAATGAGAGATGTGGTCTTGTAAGCTATTGTAAGGATGTAGTTTCCCCCTCTAATTGAAATGGGACTCACTAGAAAGTTTTGAGCAGAGAAATGGCATGCTCTGACTTATAAGGTAGTGTGGTAGTTTGCAATCATGACTGTTTAGGTAATTGGTTTTAATTCGCATTCTTGAAGTATTTTTCAATGAATGTTAAGCTACTTGAAAGCAGTGTATTTTATATCATTTCTTTCTGATATTGTGCAATACTGTGTTGTTGTTTTTGTATTTTCATCCTCAGTGAGTATTTGCTAGAAAATTGAAAAAAAAAAAAAGTAACTACATTTATCCAAAGAAGGTAACTGTATATTTGTGTAATTATACTAGTTTGAAAAGTTGTACATTATGACTTGGCTGATATCACAAGCAGCTCAGGGTTTTGATAGCCGACAAGCCAGTTGCACAGGTCATGTCAGTTTCTAACAGGTTGTTTTGTTCATTATTTATTAAAGAAGGAAGACTGGCCTTAAAAAAAAAACCGACATTTTTAAAGTTAGAAAACAAATTGTTTTTGTACCACTTCATTTTCTTCTGTGTTAGTCTGTATTTTTAAAGAAGATTTCTACATAACTGGGCTAAACTTTTTCATTTGTTTTTGCCTTTTAAAATATTTGAAGCAAATTTTGTAATTTGGTAAATACTGATATTTGAGGCTTACATTTGCTTGTCTATCCATGATGGCTTTCAAAGTGTGGGATATCTGTAGTATAAGCAGCCATTTGTATCAAAAACTAGATCAAAAACTAATGATGTATTGTATGGTCACTAACAGAACACAATAAAAAGAAAAAGAGCTGTATACACCATAAACATTTGAATGACTGCTTACGTTCTTTGACAGCAGCTTAACAATACTTTCATCAGGATTATTGTAATCATTATATTGTTATCGTTATGTCATCAGAAAGTTAACATTTTTCTAAGGTTTTATTTATTTGAGAGATGGAGAGAGAGAGCATGCACAAGTGGGTAGAGGAGCAGAGGGAGAGGGAGAAGCAGACTCCCTGCTGAGAGTCCCACCTGGGGCTCCATCCCAGGACTATGAGATCAGGACCTGAGCCAAGGCAAGTTGCTTAACTGACTAAGCCACCCAGGTGCCCCAAAAAGTTAACATTTTTTTCAAGTGTTCAATATATGCCAAATACAGTATAAATATTTTATAGATATATCTTTATTTAATTTTCCCAATTATCTTGAGACAGGTACTATTTTTAATCCTATTTTATAGGTAATAATCTCATACCTACATATTTTTAAAGTCAGTAAATAGTAGAGGTAGATAAACATTTCAGAGAATTTGATACTGGAGCAAGCAGTTCTGACCACAATATTATAGTCCTCCTTATAGTTTCTTCCCATAATTTTCCATCTCGGTATTTCTTTCTAAATATAAGAAAAAAACCACTTGTGTATGCATCAAATGTTTGTCGAGTACTTACTAATTACCAGATATAATTCCTAGGTATAAGTGCTACAAATTTGCATAATATCTAGCCCTAAAATCCTGCAGACTAATTGTAAGAACGTGCAAACAAGTGCAAAATTACAATGTAAACATTTTTTGTATGGTTATGTAAGTTGGTACTTCTGAGATAAATGTGCATTATAGTCATTGAAGTTTCATTAAACAGTCTATATAAGGCCCTACCCCAGAAGTTCAAGTCAGTGTTTCTGAGATTCAGCCACACATTTGCACTTTCACCACCCTTCCAAGATTACTCTCAGAATCACTGAAATACGAGGACATCTTGTATAATTTAGGGGATTACACAAAGAAAGTAGTGATCAAATCTGTTAGGGTTTACTGACAGTGGAGTCAAGGAAGACTTCACCAAAGGATGAATAGAAGTCTTACTGGCAGGTAAGAATTAAAAAATGTATATATGGAATTAGTTTGGTACTTTGAAGGGACCTCTTGAAATGTAGGTGGATATAAAAGCATTTATTCTAGAATCAGACTTCAGTCCCTGTCTTGACAATGCCATTTGATAGCCATGTGACACAAGGCAATTCCTCAAGTTCCTTAAAAACCCAGTTTCCTTATCTGTAATATGGGATAATGATAACACCTAATCTGAAATATTTCTTCAGAATTAAATGAGATCATCCATGTGAAAGTGTTTATCAAAATGCCTGGTCCATAGTAAACTCTCAATAAAGATCATCTTCTACTGCTGATGAGATGAACCCAATGTGGCTACAATTGTCAAATGGTATTTTAAGTGCTGAAAGATTAGATTAAGGAGGCGACAGATACTTTCTTGGAGATATACTCAAAGATTTCAATTTGTAGAGTAAAATGTTTACTTTTGAATTTTTGAAGGGCCCTTCTATTTTGGAAAATGGAAAATGCACTGCAGGAAGAGAATAGGCCTAAAGCAAGGGATTGCGATAGTTTACATGAGAAACTCTGAAGGAGGTTATTATGGTTGTGTAAAGTTTGTGGCTGGTTAGAAGTTGGAGATGAGAGAGAGGGAGGAGTAGAGAATGGTTGTTAGGTTTCTTTTGTTTTGGTTTTTACTTTAAATCATACCACTTCCTATAATCACAGCCTTGCTTTTATTCCTTTGGAGAGCTGGACTTTTAATTCCTTAGGGTTTTTCTTTGATTTTTTAGATCTTAGCTATTGAATTAAATAAACCAGGATCAACAGAACCACTTTTATTTATCTGTAGTAATTAGACCTTACAACTTACAGTGGGATCTAGGTACCAAAAGTATTTCCTAATTTAACTAGTGGTAATGCCAGTATTAAGTACGTAATTTAAAGAATGAAATTGGTATAGAGGGCACATATGGTGCTTGCAAAATAAGAAAATATGGCAAATGGATATCACATTTATTATGTGTGTGTATATTTTAAATATTTATAGTCATGGTGCTCAAATTATGCTCTGTTGGAGGCCATAGTTGGTCCATAAATTAATTGAATCAGGGCAATTTTTCTTTCTTTTTTTTTTTTTTAAAGATTTTATTTATTTATTTGTCATAGAGAGAGAAGCGAGAGTGAGCACAGGCAGACAGAGTGGCAGGCAGAGGCAGAGGGAGAAGCAGGCTCGCTGCCAAGCAAGGAGCCCGATGTGGGACTCGATCCCAGGACGCTGGGATCATGACCTGAGCCGAAGGCAGCTGCTTAACCAACTGAGCCACCCAGGCGTCCCTAATCAGGGCAATTTTTCTAAATTAAAGACACACAAAGCTGGGCAGTAATATAAATTTAGAATCTTTTTCTCTCTTTCTTCCTTTTTTTTTTTTTTTAGTTTCATATGTGGTGTTCAATGATTCATCAGTTCAATAAAATACCTAGTGCTCATAACCTCACATACCATCCTTAATGCCCATTATTCCATTGCTTTTTTTTCTGACACTATAATGTCTTATATTTTTTTTAAAAGATTTTATTTATTTATTTGACAGAGAGAGATCACAAGTAGGCAGAGAGGCAGGCAGAGAGAGAGAGAGAGAAAGGGAAGCAGGTCCCCTCTGAGCAGAGAGCCCAATGCAGGACTTGATCCCAGTTCCCTGAGATCATGACCTGAGCCTAAGGCAGAGGCTTAACCCATTGAGCAACCCAGGTGCCCTCTTAACCTTCTTTTACCTAAGCCCCTGCTGAGCAGAGAGCCCAGTGTGGGACTCGAACCCAGGGCCCTGAGATCATGACCTGAGCCTAAGGCAGAGGTTTACCACACTGAGCCAACCAAGTGCCCTCTTATATTGATATTATGCTAACAGATTCTAACAAATTACCTGAGATAAACAGGTAGCCTATAGTAATGAAAAGAGTAAGAAAAAAAACCCAACAATTTTGCTTTCTGTTAATAACAAAGGGGATTGAATATTGAAGAGAAAACAGGCAGACAGAATGGAAGAAGACAATTTTCCCTAGCAACCATGGATGACACAAGGAAAACTAAGGCAAGGAGTTTAGAGGATACATTTTTCTCTCTCAGTAAATAAAAATTAAAACATTAGTTAAGATTCTTATTAGTATTTTGCTTTTTTCTGACGTGAGTTATCATAAGCTTACATAAAGCTACCTCATTTTTTGGTGTTGGGAACGTGTGCTGGTTTGGTAGTCATGTGAATAGATACATCTGCTCTGAGTTAATATATTTTTTTTCTAACATATAATGTGTCAAATTTATCTGTCTTCTAATCCTCAAGAGCCCTGGAAAGTGGGAATTCATTTTTATTTATTTATTTTTTTAAAGATTTTATTTATTTATTTGACAGAGAGATCACAAGTAGGCAGAGAGGCAGGCAGAGAGAGAGGAAGGGAAGCAGGCTTCCTGCCTTGCAGACAGCCCGATGCGGGGCTCGATCCCAGGACCCTGGGATCACGACCTGAGCCGAAGGCAGCGGCTTAACCCACTGAGCCACCCAGGTGCCCCGGGAATTCATTTTTAAATTGACAATTTGTATTTTTTGTTTGTTTGTTTCTTTGTTTGTTTTTGACAAATATGATCCTGGTTGTAACTGTATGGCTTGCATAAATGTATTTTTTGCTAGGAAAAATGTCCCTTGTGCATGAAATGCCTTTAAATATATCAATTGTTAGTAAGCTTCCACAAAGAGATCTTATAATTTCTAGTTGCTCTGACATTTGGTTCTGATAGATCTTTATCATTAACAGTTTTGGGATGACAATTTGATTGTAATATGAATATGTAATTTCCTTAAATTATTGCCATACACATTTGTATCTCACTAATAGAAAATTCTAGAGGGACAGTGGAGCATCTATAAATCAGTGAACAGCTTTTGGTTTTGAACTTATACAAATGTGCATGTTTTAAAAGGGCAAACTACATATAGTAATTGTATTTCCAAATTTAAGGAAGGGCACTCAAAAATCTTAGGACACAGCACTCAGAGGAAAGCAAAGATCCACGTTACCATAATGAATATATTTTTCTATCCTCCTAAACATGAGAACACTCATGATATATACCACCAATAATTTTGCTCTCAATCCTGGGAAAACACAGGTGGTCCAAAAATGTCTTTTCTTTCTGCTTATTAGTTGAAGGGCTGGTCTGAATACCACAAAGTGTAAAAGTTGTCATAAAATAGTAAATGCCTAGACATGTATTCATTTAACTCTAGCTTATAAATAACAAAAGATTCAAATCAGTACAATAGTTATTTTACTGCTTTCCATCCTTGAGCAACATGCTTAAGAGATAATGCATTCAGTCTTAATGAGTTTATTTTTATAATCACTAAAAATGGTTTCCTCCCTTGGGATAATTAAATAATTGATTATTTGAGAAAAATAGTGATTTTAAGATTAATTATATTTTTACTTAAACTAATTTTCTTGTTCTAACTAGTTTATGCACTTCATCTCATAAAATGTTAATTGTAGAAACATCTGCTCAAATTAATTTATTAATATTTGTCATTTCTAATTTTGATTGCCATTAACAGAATATATTAAATGCAAATAAGTGTAATTGATTTTGCAAACACATCTCACTCCTTAATCCTATAAGGCCATTAGTTTTATCATAGTTTCCTTTTTTCTTTTAATCAAAATATATTTTGTGATCATCTCATTGACTTTTTACCTCTTTGTGGTATTGACTTAGAAATTGTTTCCACCTAAATTCCTGAATTCTCGAAACATTGTAGTTTTGTATTACAAAACTTTTCTAGCTGTATCTTGACCTCATATCATTGCTCCTGGTCTCTTGGTTTTCTCCCACTTAAACCAGGAATATTTTAGCTTATATAGAAGCTTTTTTATTTTGGGTCAATCAAAAATTTCAAGGTACTTAAGTTCTTGGCACTTTATATGACTTTTTACATATTTTCTTTATATTCCTGGAGTATGTATGTAAATCTATTGATCTTAAACATACAGAAACATACTCTCACGGCAACAGAAAAAAATATCTTTTATCTGGAATGCTAAATGACATCTCACTTCCATGGTTAAAACCACTAAATAATGTTAGTTACTATGTCCCTGCCACTATTTTAAGTATTATGTATATCTTGTTTTCTTTAACCATTGCAATATTCCTATGAAGTCAGTATTTTTACATCCCATTTAGCAGATGAGGGAACTGAATCACAGAAATCATTTCAGACATTACCAAAAAGATCAAGAAAGTAGTGGAGCCAAGAGGCAGATAAAGATTGTGTTCTTAATAACTTTGAAATTTTCCTTCTATACCCACAGAAAGAAAATACAATTTCCTACACTGATTAAGATTATAAAACAGTTCACGATGTATATTCTTTCTCCCTTTCAGCTTCATTTCTTGATGCCTTTCCCAAGAAAACCACTTCCCCTCTTTTCCATAAAAGAAGGAAAAATCACTTAAAAGTTCATTTAACATGCTGCCTTGTCTGCCAGCAGATCACATTCACCTTACCCCTCATTATTATGAGCTGGTAAAATATATACTTTTTTAGTAAGGTTATGCTTTTTTATTTTTATTAAATGGATTATTATCCATTTCCAATGTCTTTTCTTTTTCAAGTTTTTATCTAAATTCCAAATACCTAAACATACAGTATAATAGTAATTTCAGGTATAGAGTTTAGTGATTCATCACTTCCATATGATACCCAGTGCTCATCACAAGTGCCCTCCTTAATACCATCACCTGTTTAACCATTCCCCCTCCCACCTCCTCTCCAGTAACCTTCAGTTTGTTCTCTACTGTTAAAAGTCTGCTTTCTGGGGTATCTGGGTGGCTCAGTTGGTTAAGCGGCAGACTTGGTTTCTCAGGGTCCTTGAGATCAAGCTCTAAGTCAGGCTCTGCACTCAGCTCAGTTTGCTTGTCCCTCTTCCTCTGCTCCTTCCCCTGCTTGTGCTCTCTCTCTCTCTCTCATAAAGAACAAATAAAATTAAAAAAAAAAAAAAGAGTCTGTTTTCTGGTTTGCCACTCTTTTTTTTTTCTTTTTAGTAGGGTTATTCTTTATGAAATAATTATTTTAACAAAGGATGTCCTTCACTTACTGTGATTATTCCACTACCTGTAATCTTTTAAACCAGTCCCCACTCCTGCTTCATTAAGAGTTTCTTTAGAGCATAGTTGCTAATGTCCCTAACCAATCTTTGCATTTCTGGCTTATAACATGATACAGAGTACAACATAGGTATATAGTAATTGCTTAAGATAGCAGAGCCTATTTAACATTTTATCATTTAACTTAGCATTAAACTGTAGACTAAACTTTGAGTAGTTTCTTACTGAATATTCAATTAATTATTCCAAGTAATTCTAAGTTAAATGTTAAGTGAGGGAAGAACAAGTAAAGTAAGTAAAAATTTAAGGATCAAGGTAAATGTGAGCTAAATCTGTACCACAACATGTTCCTAAACCACTGTTGCCCATCAGTGACTATTGAGTCAGAACTGTTCTTCTGAAAAAACTTACAATTATCCAAGTTACATGTTACATAATAGGTATTAACCAAATATTTGTATATTGGATTAATTAATTCAAAATATATTTTCAGCAAAAAAGTCTGCGTGTTTGCATTGGAGTTTTTTCTCAAACTAGTAGATGAGCTTATGTTGAATTTACCCTTTGATTGTCACCAACTTCTCTGTTTTTTTAAAAAAAATTATTATCTTATAATGATAAATGTGGAATGCCAAATGACAATTCTAGTGTATTTTATTTTATTTTATTTTATTTTTTTTATTTATTTGACAGAGAGAGATCACAAGTAGATGGAGAGGCAGGCAGAGAGAGAGAGGGAAGCAGGATCTCTGCTGAGCAGAGAACCCGATGCGGGACTCGATCCCAGGACCCTGAGATCATGACCTGAGCCGAAGGCAGCGGCTTAACCCACTGAGCCACCCAGGCTCCCAACAATTCTAGTGTATTTTAAAAACCCATGGGACACCTGGGTGGTTCAGTGGGTTGAGTATCTTCCTTTGGCTCAGGTCATTATCCCAGGGTCCTGGGATCAAGTCCCATGTCAGGCTCTCTGCTCAGAGGGAAACCTGCTTCTCTCCCTCCTTCTGCCCCTCTGCCCCCACACTTGTACTCTTTCTCTCTCTCTCCATCTCTGTCAAATAAATAAATAAAATCTTAAGAAAAAAAAAAGCCCTCTTATGGGAGTACCTGGGTGGCTCATTCCATTAAGCAGCAGACTCTTGATTTCCTTCAGGTCATAATCTCAAGGTTTTGGGATTGAGCCCTGGATCAGGCTCCCTTGCTCAGCAAGAAGTCTGCTTAATG